>NW_027513155.1:0-260381 GCF_048772815.1 Callospermophilus lateralis
AAATGTCTTTGATTCACGTGATTCATATGTTTTAATTCAAATTGGGTAAACAGATAAAAATAAAGATGTCTTTAAAATTAGGCCAATAAGTTTTCTAGGTTTTCAAAAAGGCCCTAATAAAATGTAGATGTCTATAAAATAATCTGCCTAAATTCAGAAATTTACAAGTATTGTATTGAAATGTGAACAGAAAGAGGTTAGTAGATGAAAAAGAGAAACTAAAAGGTTCCAGATATAGATCTAATAGAGGAAAAATGTGTTTCTGGATAAGAGAGTCTATATGATTAAGTAATTAAAGGGGTTTAAGTAAATAATAAAAAAAGGTTTGTGTAACTTGGTTATATGTGTAAGTTTTGAGCAAGTAATCTTAAAAAAATAAACAGCTGGTAAAACAAGTACTGTTTTTATAAAATTGTGCCATGTTATTTCTTTAAAATCTAAACTTGTTTAATACAAAAAACATCAATGTAATTGTGGTGTTAATGTGTTCATATCTTCCAGGTATACAAGTCTGTAAGGTAGAAGCTTCCAAAGACCATTGTATCAAGCTGGTGTTCTAAGGTTGTATGGTAATTCTAGGCTTAAAAGAAAAACATGTTGGAGATTTATGTATATCATTTGTGTTCTATAATTGGACTTGTTATCAATAAGATATGTACAGTTCCATGTTACTTTTTACACTGAGATGCAATTTAAAAGTATTTTTAACTTAATGAGAGCCAAATCTGTGAAGGTTTTATTGTAAACACAAAGGTAATACCCATTCATTTCCATGTGAAAACTGTTTTCTTCAGGCTTCACAAAGGGGTGTCCTGAGACAAAGACTTTCCTGATATTCAGGGCAACATAACAATAGGTAATCAAAAGGCCCAAAGCAGGGTTTCTCCACTGAGACTTTACTGGCTACACTGATATCTGAGTTTTCTGAGATGCTTGCCATTCCCTTCAGCTATCCAGTATATGGCCATGTCACAGATCTTGGAAGTGGTTCATATATTGGACACAAAATCATGAGCCTATTCTGGAGAGTGGCCAGAATTCAGGAAGAAAACAGGAACGTAGGAAGATAGTTGGTGTTGCCCATTGATAAGGCAAGCCACACTCCATTTATAAATTGTGCCGGATGAATGCTGGGAAGTTTTCTCCTTGAGAGGATACACCCATTGAGGCATTCTCTTTTCTAATGTCTACAACCACGGACACAGTGGGATACACAGACCTAAAAACACTCGCCTTGTCAAAGGACTAACTAGAAACACTCCACTCCAAACCAAACACACCCCCTTTCCTAACTATTCTCAGAACAAAAGAAAAAACCACAAACCCATACCCACAACCACAAAGGCACCTCCTTCCCCCAAGTAGGTCTGGAACTATCCAGAGTGTCCTCTGACCGGAGGGCCATACTATGTTCCCCAGAAATTGTCTGTCCTGTCTCAGATCTGGGCTCCTTGGTCAACTCTGTGAAGTTTTCAGGAGCCAGCAGTGAGCCTCTACCTGTTTTCTCCGGAAGGGCCGCTCTTCAGAATTTTTCTGGAATTTGGCCATTCTCACATAAGTAGGTACCACAAAAGACTGACTCTGTCCTCGGAAAATCCAAACAAGTGAGAACACTGGAACTGGTGCTGGGACTGGGTCTTGGTGCCTGGCTTCCTGGAACCCAAATTTGGAGAGTTCCATCAACAAGGATGTGAGGTGAGGTCACTTCCATTAGTAACTGAATGAGGTCACTGCCTTGGCAACCAATTTGTCCTAACATTTGCTTCCTAAGGTCTCATAACATGGAGGATGTCCCTACTACCTGTGACACTTTCACAAGTTAGAATAGTATAGAAACCATAGTCACCTGGGAACAGCTCTCCACAAAGGCCTAGTTTGGTTCATCTCCTCTACCTTAAGAAGAGAGAATCTGATTCAGACACAACCCTTCATCCTGACCAGGTTGTTTGCCATGGAAGATGCCTTTTGCTCTATCATGTCCTTCATAGCTGCCTACATCTTCTCCAGGGATCATTTCTGCATGGAACTTTGAAGTTTTCAGCAGGTGGAAGATCCCCTGCATTCCTGTATTGTAAGACCAAACCTTTCCCTGCTTTTCTGAACACTTAGATTGAGGGAACAGTGTATGGTTAGGGTTAATAATATGTTCAATTAAAACCAAAATACTCCCACATGGCCCTCATTTTCTTCCATGTAGACATTCATCATAACCTCTGGCTGGAGGTTTCCATAAGGGGCGCAGCCCAAGACAGTATCCAAAATAAGTTCCCTTTCCCCTCATTTTCCTAAAGTCAGGGTTTCCTGGACACCCTTCCTGTAAACCAGGATTGATCAAATAGGCCTGCCAGTAATACTGCTCTGTTTCTTCATTTTGAAGCCTACTGACTGTGAGGTATAGATTCTTTATGTGATTTGGAGTCATGTGAGAACCCAAGCACTGCTGCAGGGCTTTGAAGAACTCATTTGTCTCAAAGGATCCCTCTACTTACTTGATGGAGGTCAGGAACCTAACAGAGGAAGCAAGAGACTTCATCCACAATGACTGATCTTTTTGCCATTTTGGTTTTGGATGCACACATGGGATCTTTCTTTAGATCCATCAGGTGCTGATAATCAAAGCCACAGCCTCTCTCAGAGCCGAAAGGATGATTCAGACACATCCCTTTCCAAAGCAATTAAGCAAAGAGCCACAGGTGATGCTCATTCATTTCCAATTGAAAGCACTTTTTTTCAGGCTTCACAAAATGGTGGCCTGAGGAAAAGACCTTCCTGACATTCAGGTCAACAGAACAGTAGGTTAGCAAAAGGCACAAAGCAGGGTTTCTCTACTGAGACTTTACTGGTCACACTGATATCCGAGTTTTCTGAGATGCTCCCAATTCCCTTTATCTATCCAGTACATGGCCATGTCACAGAACTCGACAGAGGTCCATATCTTGGACAAAAAAACATGAGCCTATTCTGGAGAGTGGCCAGAATTCAGGAAGAAAACAGGAACTAAGGAAAGAAGTAGGTGTTGCCCATATAAGGCAAGCCACAGTCCATTCATAAATTGGGCAGGATGTGTGCTGAGATGCTTTCTACTAGACAGGACACATCCATTGATGCATTCACTTTTCTAATATCTACAACCACGGAAAAAGTGGGAAACACAAACATAGAAACACTCGCCATGTCAAATGACTTACCAAAAACAGTCCACTCCAAACCAAACATACTGCCTTTCCTACCTATTCTCAGAACATGATACAAAACTACAAATTCACACCCACACCCACAAAGGCACCTCCATTACCCAAGTAGGTCTGTGACTATCCAGAGTGTCCTCAGACTGGTGGGCCTTACTCTGCTCCCTCGAAATGGACTTTCCTGTCTCAGATCAGGTCTCCTTTACCAACTCTGTAAAGTTGTCAGCATCAATCAGTGAGTCACTACCTGCTTTCTCAGGAAAGGCCCCTCTTCAGAGCTTTCCTGGCATTTAGCCATCCACACATCAGTATGTACCAAGAAAGACCGACTTTGTCCTTGGTAAATCCAAACAAGTGAACCCACTGGGACTGGGACTGGGACTGGCTCTGAGTTCCTGGCTTCCTGGATCCCAAGTTCAGAGAGTTCCATCACCAAGGAAGTGAGGTAGGTCACTTCCTTTAGGAACCGAATGAGGTCACTATCTTGGCAACCACTTTATCCTAAATTTGCTTCCAAGGGTCCCATGAGAGAGAGGCTGCCCCTACTTCCTGTGTCACATTCACAAGATAGAATGGTATATCAACCATAGGCACATGTTAACAGCTCTCCACACAGACCTGGTTTGGTCCATCTTCTCTACATTAAGAAGAGAGAGGCTTATTCAGACACATCGCTTCATCCTGACCAGGTATTTTACCAAGGAAGATATCTGTTGCTCTCTCAGGTTCTTCATAGCTGCCTACATCTTCTCCAGGGTTTATTTCTGCATGGAACTTGAGGTTCTCAACAGGTGGAAGATCCCCTATCTACCTGTATTATAACACCAACTCTGTCCCTGCTCTTCGTAAAGTTAAATTGAGGGAACAGTGCATGGTTAGGGTTAATAGCATGTTCGATTTGGGTTAGGAATCATTCTGTGAGATGAATAATGGTATTGGGAACCTCCGATATTACAAGCATATATAGGTGTAATATAAGTATGAAAACAGAAATCTAGGAAAGATTTCAAACCCAGATGAACATTGGGCCCTTGATTGGGATACTTAGCTTTGAATTATTTCCGCAAAGTTGTCTCAGATAAATCGATATACAATGGTATAGGACCTTGTACCTTGGATGACTGAATGAGGAAGAGATCGTCCAGACAAAAAGAGATAGTTCGAAAAGTTATTTAGATATAGGGTTTTGGTTAGAGAGTGAATGTAAATGTCAGCATATGTGAAGAGTCAGTCACAGTGATGAACTGGGGAAAATGTGTAGGAAAGCAGATATCAATAGAGACATTAGGAAATCAGGGAAAGTACAAAGTGAGTGATAGGATAAGATGTTTTTAACATGGTTGAGTTTGAATATATAATCTTAGGAAGAAACAAATATGTAGTCACCAATAGGAATGATATTTGAGATCATTAGTTAATCAGGACATGGATGTTGTTAGTAATACATGCTCACATTAAATTTAGGCTTTGGTACAATCATAAGGGTGTCCTTTGCATTTTGTGTCAGGAATATTACTGTGATAAAATGTGTATGTATATCAGGTGACTAGAGTATTTCTTCCACCAATTCTTAAAGCAATATTGTAAAGACTTATAAATTAGTATTTGGGATACAAATAGGTATACCATCGGTCTATGAATATAGAGATGATGCCTTAATAGACCATACTGTGAATAAATAATATAACTGGTTCAAACTTTAAATAATTGATTGAATTGATATCTGAAAATATATAGGAAATCTTATATTGATATACATAAGTTCATTCTAACCAGTTATACATCTAATGGTAATTTTAGCATTATGGTTTATGATGAAGAGTGTGGGAGTTTTGCTTCAAAAATGATTATGGAAATTGAAAATAATATGTTTGGAAATAATCTCATGCAAAGAACACTCAAGAAACATGGAGGAATACATATGTTCTGAAGCAGCAAGTAATTGCAAGTGAACCAAATGCGCACAGATTTGTGAACTTGTGGATGAAAAGTATTATCCTATGATGTCCATAAACTGAAGAAATTGTAATGTACCAGTGTTGAATAAAAATGAACTTCAAAATACACATCATGTCCCATAGGATTTTACTTGCATTGATGTTAAACTGGGTCAGTTACTGTACAAATATTAGTATTTGTAAGCACCATTCACCAAAGTTAGTTTTCAGTACTGGGAAATAAATATGTATTTCATGTGGATGAATATTTCTGAGAATAATCTTGTGAAAATTTGATTATAAATCCACATATAGGAACATGAGTTAAATTAATGAGTGTATAATAAGACACATATATTTCATATTTTGAATAATCTGGAGAAAAAAAATATATATATATATAGATACAAACACAGACATTAAAATGTTGTAATATGTATGCCAATCAAAATTCATTATGAAATATATATCATCCTCATATCCAAAAATATTCTTTTTACTGAGCATGGATTTATGTATAATGCTGTTCATCTAGGAAATTCACCAATACGTTGAATTTTCAGTTCCATCAGTATTTAGGGGGAGTGATCTCTTCTCATAATCTGTATCATCCTAAAACAGCAAGCTCACAAGAATGTACGTGTGATACCAGGTAGGATACTAAATATGCATAATAAATTTCATGAGATGAATAGGCTACAGAGAAAGGGAGACAGAAATGTACATATGTGTTAACTTTAAAAACTCATGGAGAAGTATTACAATAAAAAGTTGACTAGATTTATAACACATACACTTGATAAAGCAGAAGGCAAGTCCTAGTATACACCATGCCTCCTATGTACGGCCTGTATTTCTATTCTGTTAGGTTTCTTTTTCTACATCATATTAAGATTAGTAGTCAGAGTCTAGTAGGGTATGGGTTAGTGACAGGGATTCAGTATTTCTAATGGAAAATAGGAAAATGAATCTAATGTGTATGCAAATATTTGCTAGACAAAAATCTTCCCACTGTCCTCCAAAACAATGCCTTGATATTTCCTTCGCCACAAGTAATACACAATTAGTGGAGAAGAGTTTGAAAATCTGTGAATATATATCTGGAAAAGAAAATGCTCAGGGGTTCACAACCTTGGAGGTGGTAGAGGAATTTCCAAAAGTAAGGTACAGGGTAAACACTCCACAAACATGGAACTCTGGTGGCCTAATGAGTTTTTGAGAAACTGCCTCTGAGTTTGGGCCCTTGAAAAATTTGTTGTTGTCAGGAGATTTAGCTTCCTTTGTATTGAGACCATCAAACCTGGGTTGGCATCTATGTGACCTGGATGACATGGTTCCTTATATGCTATTGAACATGAGGCAGAAGTTCTGAATTTTCCCTTTGTTAGTAAACTGAGGACACTGGGGTCTAAGTGTCTAACCATGTGATCTGTGAAGCCATTTGGTCATACTCCACTTTTCGTGGTGTTTCTTACTGCTGCACTGGGAGTTTGGTATTGGCTTCACGTAATACAAGGAGAAAAACTGGGACACAGTGCTAGAGGGAGTACTCTCACGTGTAGTGGTTGAGGGTCTGCAGGAGAATGCACCAACCAGGCTTCTATCCCAAAAAGCTTGCACCCATGTCCATAGCAACCTGATTCTGAACATTGCCCTGAAACCTCTCCATATAACAAGGTCCCTTTACTTGTAAGGTTCTGCTGGCTGCAACATGTCAGTCACAAGTCATTCGGAAACCAATGGCAGAACCACGTGTCCCCACGACAGATGTTTTATCATACACCTGCCCACCACTGCTCTGGGCCCACTAATCAGCAGGCTCCAACTTTCTGGCACCTCTGTTCTCACCATTTTCATGAAACCCAGTCAATCAATGCAATGTCTGGTACACTCATGATCAGCAACAGATATCCAAAGGTTCTCCAGTGCCATCTGTTCATGGAAATTTAAAAAATTCATGGTATTTATCTAGCCAATTTTCAAGGATGAAGTTGGAGGCACTGTGGCTTTCAATTTATTCAGGAACCATGAAATGGTGAGGAAGCTTATTTCAATTAAAGCTCGGGAGAACTCTCAGAGGCAAGGTTTCCCAAAGAGTGGCCAAAAGGTCACATTAAGCCAGGCCCATTGAGGTCTACAATTGAGGTCCATGTGTGTTTTGACTCTCAACAATGGCTGCCACGTCTTTCTGAATAAAGTCATGTGATATCCTGCCTGAGATTCCCAGTGCTCTTTGGAAAGCTATCCTGAGCCTAGATCTCAGTCTCCAAGGGCAACTCTCATGTGTGGCCTCCTAAAATCCCAACACAATTCATGTCAATACTTCTCTGAGTTCATTTCAGTCTCTAAGGGGAATCACTCCAGAGTTGAAGTCCATGCGGACCCAGTCATCTCTTCCAACCACCACACAAATGACCACAATTAAACCAAAACACTCCCACATGGCCCTCATCTTCTTCAATATAAACTCTCATCATAACCTCTTGCTGGAGGTTTCCATGAGGGGCGCAGCCTAAGGAAGTGTCCAAAATAAGCTCACTTGCCCCTTATTTGCCTAAACTCAGTGTGGCCTGGAAACCCTTTCTGTGAACCAGATGTGATAAAATAGGCCTGCCATTAATACTGCTCTACTTCTCCAATTTGAGGCCTACTCTCTGTGTGGCATAGATTCTTTATGTGAATTGGGGTCATGAGAAAATCAAGCACCTATGGGCTACCCTCTGCAGGGCTTTGAAGAACCCATTTCAGTGAGTCGAGGAATTGGACCAAATGTTCTTTAGATATAGGGTTTTTGTTAAAGAGTGAAAGTAAATGTCAGCATATTTGAAGAGTCAGTCACAGTGATGAACTGGGGAAAATGTGTAGGAAATCAGATATCAATAGAGACATTAGGAAATCAGGCAAAGTACAAAGTGAGTGATAGGATAAGACATTTTTAACAGGGTTCAGATTCAATATTTAATCTTAGGAAAAAACAAATATGTAGTCACCAATTGGAATGATATTTGAGATCATTAGTTAATCAGGACTTGGATGTTGTTAGTAATACATGCTCACTTTCAATATAGGCTTTGGTACAATCATAAGTGTGTCCGTTGCATTTTGTGTCAGGAATATTACTGTGATAAAATGTGTATGTATATCAGGTGACTAGAGTATTTCTTCCACCAATTCTTAAAGCAATATTTTAAAGACTTATAAATTAGTATTTGGGATACAAATAGGTATACCATCGGTCTATGAATATAGAGATGATGCCTTAATAGACCATACTGTGAATAAATAATATAACTGGTTCAAACTTTAAATAATGGATTGAATTGATATCTGAAAATATATAGGAAATTTTATATTGATATACATAAATTCATTCTAACCAGTTATACATCTAATGGTAATATTAGCATTATGGTTTATCATGAAGAGTGTCTGCGTTTTGCTTCAAAAATGATTATGGAAATCAAAAATAATGTGTTTGGAAAGAATCTTATGAAAAGAACAGTCAAGAAACATGGAGGAATACATGTGTTCTGAAGTAGGAAGTGATTGAAAGTGAACCAAATGCCTATAAATTTGTGAAATTGTGGATGAAAGGATATATCCTATAATGTCCATAAACTGCAGAAATAGTAATGTATCAGTGTGGAATAAAAATGAACTTCAAAATACACATCATGGTCCCATAGGTGTCTACTTGCATTGATGTGAAACTGGGTCAGTCACTGTGGAAATATTACGATTTGTATGCACCATTCACTGAATTTAGTTTTCAGTACTAGGAAATAAATATGTATTTAAGGTGGATGAATATTTCTAAGAATTATTTTGTAAAAATTTGATTATAAATCCACATACACACACATGAGTGAATTTAGAAAGTGTATAATAAGACACATATATTTCATATTTTGGAAAATCTAAAGAGTAGATATCTATATCTATATAGATAGATAGATAGATAGATAGATAGATAGATAATTAGATACTCACATACACAGACATTAAAATGTAGCAATATATATGCCATTCGAAAATCATAATAAAATAGATATCATCCACGTATCCAAAAATATTCATTTTACTGAACATTTATTTATGCATAATACTGTTCATCTAGGAAATTCACCCTTAGGTAGAATTTCCAGTTCCATCAGTATTTAGAGGGAGCGATCTCTTCTCACAATTTGTATCTTCCAAAATAAGCAAGCTCACAAGAATGTACATGTGATACCAGGTAGAATTCTAAAGATGCATTAAAAAATACATGTGATGAATAGGCTACAGAGAAAGGGAGACAGAAATTTACATATGTGTTAATTTTAAAAACTCATGGAGAAGTATTACAATGAAAAGTTGACTAGATTTATAACACATACCATTGATAAAGCCGAAGGCAAGTCCAAGTATACACCATGACTCCTATGAAAGGCCTGTATTTCTATTCTGTTAAGTTTCTTTTTCTCCATCATATTTTGATTAGTAGTCAGAGTCTAGTAGGGTATGGGGTAGGGTCAGGGATTCAGTATTTCAAATGGAAAATAGGAAAATGAATCTAATGTGTATGCAAATATGTGCTACACAAAAATCTTCCCACTCTCATCCAGAACAATGCTTTGACATTACCTTCGCCCCAAATAAGAAACAATTAGTGGAGAAAAGTTAGAAAATCTGTGAATACATATGTGGAAAGGAAAATGCTCAGGAGTTCACAAACTTGTAGGAGGTAGAACGGGTTACAAAAAGAGAGAGGGTAAACACTCCACAAACATGGAGCTCTGCTAGCCTTTTTGAGAAACTGCCTCTGAGCTTGGGCAGTTAAAATATATGTTGTTGTCAGGAGCTTTAGCTTCCTTTGTAGTGAGACCATCAATTCTGGGTCTCCATCTATGTGACCTGGATGACATGGTTTTTTATTTTCTAGTGAACATGAGGCAGCAGTGCTGAATTCTCTCTTTGTAGGTAAACTTTGGCCACTGGGGTCTAAGTATCTAACTGTGTTGTCTGAAAAGCCATTTGGTCATTATCCACTTTCGTGGTGTTTTTTACTGCTGCACTGTGAGTTTGGTATTGGCTTCACGATATACAAGGAGTTCTACTGGGACACAGTGCTGGAGGATGTACTCTCATGTGTGGTGGGTTACTAAAATGCACCAGTGGGGCTTCAATCCCACATAGCTTTTCAACTTGACAATAGCAACCTGATTCTGGACATTGGCAGGAATCCTCTCCATATAATAAGATGCCTTTACATACAGTCTGCTGGCTGTACCATGTCAGTCACAAGTGATTTCTAAGCCAATGGCAGATCCACGTGGCCTCACCAGAAATGTTTTTTTCACACACCTACACTCCACTGCTCTAGGCCCACTAGTCTGCAGGCTCCAACTTTCTGGCATCTATGTTCTACACTTTTTCCATGAAACCCAGTCAATCAAGGCACTGTCTGGTACAGTCATGATCAGCAACAGGACATCCAGAGGTTCTCCAGTGCAACCTGGTCATGGTAATTTCAAAAAATTCATGGTATTTATCTAGATATTTTTCAATAATGAAGTTGGAGGCACTGTGGGATTCAATTTATACAGGAACCATTAAAAGGTGAGGAATCTCATTTCAATGAAAGGTCTGGAGAACTCTCACAGGCAAGGCTTCCCAAAGAGTGGGCAAAAGGTCACATGAAGCCAGGCCCATTGAGGTCTACAATGTGAATTCCATGTGTGTTTTGACTCTCAACTATGGCTGAAAATCTTTCAAAATAAAATCTTGTGATATCCTGGCTGAGATTCCCAGTGCTCTGTGGAAAGTCACCCTGGGCCTAGATCTCAGTTTCCAATGGCGAATCTCATGCTTGGCCTCCAAAAATCTCAACACAATTCATGGCAATACTTCTCTGAGCTCAGTTCCACAACTCAGTCTCTAAGGGGAATCACAACAGAGTTCAAGCCCAGGTGGATCCAGGCATCTCTTCCAATTGCCACACAAATGACGACAATTAAAACCAAAACACTCCCACAGGGCCCTCTTCTTCTTTTATATAGACACTAATCATAACCTCTAGCTGGAGGTTTCCATGAGAGGCACAGCCCAAGACAGTGTCAAAAATAATCTCACTTGCCCCTCATTTGCCTAAAGTCAGGGTGGCCTGGACAACATTCCTGTGAAACAGAAGTGATCATATAGGACTGCTGTTAATACTGCTCCACTTCTCAAATTTGAGGCCTACTGACTGTGGGGTATAGATTCTTTGTGTGAATTGGAGTCATGAGAAAACGCAAGCACCTATTGTCCAGCCTCTGCAGGGCTTTGAAGAACTCATTTGACACAAATGATCCCTATTCTCACTTGATGGAGGTCATTAATATTACAGAGGAAGGCGAGAGGCTTCATGTACAATGACTGATCTATTTTTCCATTTTGGTTTTGGATGCCCACATGGGATCTTTCTCTAGATACATCAGGTGCTGAAAATCTAAACCACAGGCTCACACAGGGCCAAGAGGCTGATTCAGACAAATCCCTTTCCAAAGCAATGAAGTAAAAAGCCACAGGTGATTCCCATTCATTTCCATTTGAAAACTCTTTTCTTCAGGCTTCACTAAGGTTTGGCCTAAGGCAAAGACCTTTCTGACATTCAGAGCAACAGAACAATAGGTAATCAAAAGCCCCCAAGCAGGGTTTCTCCTAGGAGACTTTCCTGGTTACTCTGATATGTGAGTTTTCTGAGATGCTCGCCATTCCCTTCAGCTATCCAGTACATGGCTATGTCACAGAGCTTGGAGGTGGTACGTATCTTGTACAAAAATACATGATACTAATCTTTAGAGTGGCCAGAATTCAGGAAAAAAATGAGAACATAGGTAGATAGCAGGTGTTGCCCATGGATAAGGCAAGCCTCATTCCATTCATTAATTGGGAAGGATGCATACTGGGAAGTTTTCTACTAGACAGGACACACCCAATGAGCTATTTTCTTTTCTAATATCTACAAAGAAAAACACAGTGGGATACACAGACACAGAAACAGTCTCCTTGTCAAATGACTTACTAGAAACAGTCCACTCCATACCAAACAAACCTCCTTTTTTACCTATTCTCAGATCATGAGAAAAAACCACAAACACAAACCAACACCCACAAATGCACCTCCTTCTTCCAAGTAGGTCTGTGACTATCTGGAGTGTCCTCTGACTGGTAGGACATACGATGTAACCCAGAAATGGCCTTTCTGTCTCAGATCTGGTCTCCTTCGTCAAATCTGTGAATTTGTAAGGAGGCAGTGGTGAGCCAATTCCTATGCTCTCAGGAAAGACCCCTCTTCAGAGCTTTCTTGGTATTTGGCAACCCTTACATCAGTAGGTACCAAGAAAGACTGACTCTGTCCTTGGTAAATCCAAAGAAATGAGCCCACTGTGACTGCGACTGGGACTGGCTCAGGGTGCCTGGCTTCCTGGATCACAAAATTCAGAGACCTCCATCACCAAGGAAGTGAGGTGAGGTCACTACCTTCAGAAAATGAATGAGGTCACTGTCTTGGCCACCACTTTGTCCTAACAGTTTCTTCCTATTGTCTCCTGACATGGAGGCTGCCCTACTTCCTGTGATACTTTCACATGTTAGAATGGTATAGAAACCATAGTCACCTGGGAACAGCTCTCCACACAGGCCTAGTTTGGTCCATCTTCCCTACATTAAGAATAGAGAGGCTGACTCAGACACATCCTTTCATCCTGACCATGTTGTTTGCCATGGAATATTACTTTTGTTCTCTCAGGTCCTTCATAGCTGCCTGCATCTTCTCCAGGGATAATTTCTGCATGGATTTTGAGGTACTCAGCAGGTGGAAGATCTCCTAACTTCCTGTATTGTAATACCAACTTTGTCCCTGCTCTTCTGTAAAGTGAGATTGAGGGAATATTGTATGGTCAGGGTTAATAGCATGTTCAATTTGGGTTGGAAATCATTCTGCTGGATGAATAATTGTATTGAGAACCAGCGATATTTATAAGAATATAGAGGGAAAACATAAGTATGAAAACAGAAATCTAGGTAATATTTGAAGCCCAGAAGGATTTGGACCCTTGATTGGGATCCTTAGCTTGAGTTATGTTTTGCACCGAGGTCTCAGTTAAATTGATATACAATGGCATAAGACCCTGTACCTCAGATGATTAAATGTAGAAGAGAACATCCAGTCAAAAAGGGATTGTGTGTAGGATTAGGAAGATAGTCAGTAGGTTTAGGAGGAAGAGTGAGTCTAGGATTTGGACCAAATGTTCTTTAGCAATACGGTTTTGGTTAGAGAGTGAATATAAATGACACCATATGTGAAGAGTCAGGCACAATGATGAACTGGGGAAAATATGTAGGAAAGCAGACATCATTAGAGACATTAGGAAATCTGGCAAAGTATAACATGATAGGATTAGAGATTTTCAACAGGGTTGAGGTTGAATACATAATCTTAAGAAGAAACAAATTTGTAGTCACCAATAAGATTGACATTTGAGAGCATTAGGCAACCTGGACATGGATATATTTAGTAATCCATGTTCACATTCCATTGAGGCTTTGGTACAATCATAAGGGTGACCTTCGCATTTTGTGTCCAAAATATTACTGTTATAATATGTATATGAAGATCAGGTGACATGAGTATTTCTTCCACCATTTCTGGGGGAAATATTTTGAAAAGATATAAATTAGTACTGGGGATACTAATAGGCTTACCCTGTGTTCATGAATATAGAGATGATGCATTAATAGACCATAATGTGAATAAATTATATGACTGGTTCCAAATTTAAATAATGGATTGTATTGATATCTGAAAAAATAGAAGAAATCATTTATTGATATACATACATTCATTCCAACCACTTACATATCTAATGGTTATCTTAGGGTTACCGTTTATCATGAATAGTGAATGAGTTTGCTTCAAAAATGATTATGGAATCGAAAATAATGTGTTTAGAAAGAAGTCTAGTGAAAAGACGAGTCAAGAAACATGGAGAAATATAAGTGTTCTGAAGGAGGAAGTGATTGAAAGTGAACCAAATGTTTATAAATTTGTGAATTTGTGAATGAAAGGATATATTTTATGATGTCTATAAACTGAAGAAATAATAACGTACAAGGTTTGAATAAAAATGAACTTTAATAAACACATCACATCCAATAGGAATCTACTTGCATTGATGTTAAACTTGGTCAGTTACTGTAGAAATATTACGATTTGTAAGCACCCTTCCCTGAAGTTAGTTTTCAGTACTAGGAAACAAATATGTATTTCAGTGGATGTATATTTCTGAGAATAAACTTGTTAAAAGTTGATTATAAATCCACATATATGAATATGAATGAATTCAGGCGGTGTATAAGAAGACACATATATTTCATATTTTGGTAAATCTGGAGAATATATATATATATATATATATATAGACACACAAACACACACACATTATAATGTAGCAATATATATGCCAACTGAAATTCATCATGAAAAATAACTCATCCGCATATCCCAAAATATTCATTTTACTGAACAGTAATATATGTATAGTGTTGTTCATCTAGGAAGCTCACTCATGGGTTGAATTTTCTGTTAAAACAGCGTTTAGGAGGAGTGATCTCTTCTCACAATTTGTATCTGCCAATTCAGCCACCTCACAAGAATGTACATGTGAAACCAGGTAGGATTCTATTTGTGCATATAAAAATACATTTGCTTAATAGGCTACAGAGAAAGGGAGACAGGAATTCACATATTTCTTAACTTTAAAAACACATGGAGAATTATTTCAACAAATAATTGACTAGATTTATAACTCCTACCTTATATCATGCAAAAGGTAAGTCCAACTATACACCATGCTTCCTCTGAAATGCTTGTATTTCTATTCTGTTTGGGTTATTTTTCTCCATTATATTAGGATTAGTAGTCAGAGTTTAGTAGGGTATGGGTTAGTGTCAGGGATTCACTATTTCAAACAGAAAATTGTAAAATGAATCCAATGTTTATGCAAATATGTGCTAAACAAAATCTTCTCTCTCTCATCCAGAACAATGACTTGACATTCCCTTCGCCACAAGTAAGTCAGAATTAGAGGAGAAGAGTTAGAAAATCTGTGAATATATATTTAGAATGGAAAATGCTCAGGAATTCACAACCTTGGAGTTGATAGAGCAGTTTCCAAAAGTAAGTGACATGGTAAACACTCCACAAACATGGAGATCTGCTGGCCTAATCACTTCTTGAGAAATTGCCTCTGAGCTTGGGCACTTGAAATATATGTTGTTTTCAGGAGCTTTAACTTCCGATGTAGTGAGACCATCAAAGCTAGGTCTGCATCTATGTGACCAGGAAGACATGGTTTCTTATTTTCCAATGACCATGAGGCAGCAGTGCTAAATTCTCTCTTTGTAGCTAAATTGTGGCCAGTGGGGCTAAGTGTCTCCCCATGTGGACTGTGAAGCCATTTGGTCATCCTCGACTTTTCGTTTTGTTTCTTGCTGCTGCACTGGGGGTTTGTTATTTGCTTCACGAAATACAAGGAGTTCAAGTGGGACACAGTGCTGGAGGGAGTTCTGTCACGTGTGGTGGGTCAGTGTCTGCATGAGAATGCACCAACTAGGCTTCTATCCCACATAGCTTGCCCCTTGACCATAGCAACCTGATTCTAAACATTGCCGTGAAAAATCTCCATATAACAAGATGCCTTTATATAGAAGGGTCTGCTGGCTGCACCGTGTCTGTCTCAAGGCATTTGAAAGTCAATGGCAGATCCACATGGCCCCACCAGAGATGTTTTATCACACACCTGCACACCACTGCTCTAGGCCCACTACTCAGCAGGCTCCAACTTACTGGCATCTCTGTTCTACACGATTTTCATGATACCTATTCAATCAAGGCACTGTCTGGTATACTCATGATCAGCAACAGGACATCCAATGGTTCTCCAGTGCCACCTGGTCATGAGAATTTCTAAAATTTTATGGTATTTATCTAACTATTTTTCACAGATGAAATTGTTGGTACTGTGGGTTTCAATTCATTCAGGATCCATTAAATGTTGAGGAAGCTCATTTTAATGAAGGATCTGGAGATCTCTCACAGGCAAGGCTTCCCAAAGAGTGGCCAAATTGTCACATGAAGCCAGGCCCATTGAGGTCTACAATGTGAGGTCATGTGTGTTTTGACTCTCAACGATGGCTGCCAAGTCTTTCAGAATAAAACCTGTGATATCCTAGCTGAGATTCCCAGTGCTCTCTGGAAAGCCTCCCTGGGCCTAGACCTCAGTTTCCAAGGGCGACTCTCATGTGTGGCCTCCTGAAATCCCAACAACATTCATGGCAATACTTCTCTGAAGTTAGTTCCAAATCTCATTCTCTAAGGGGAATCACATCAGAGTTCAAGCCCAGGTGGACCCAGTCATCTCTTCCAACTACCACACAAATGACCACAATTAAAACCAAAACACTCCCACATGGTTCTCATCTTCTTCCATATAGACACACATCATAACCTGTGGATGGAGTTTTCCATGAGGGGCACAGCCAAACCAGTGCCCAAAATAAGCTCCCTTGCCCCTCATTTGCCTAACGTCAGGGTGGATTGGATATGCTTCCTGTGAACCAGGAGTGATCAAATAGGCCTGCCGTAAATGCTCCACTTCTCCACTTTGAGGCCTTCTTACTGTGGGGATTATATTCTTCTTTTTCTAAATTTTTTTGGAAATTTAATTGGAAAGTTAAAAAAATTGTTTTGCAGAATGTTAAATTTCTAATGGCAAAGCCTTCACCTTGTTTGTGAAGGAAACCTTGATGCCTTGCCAATCTGGTAACATGGAGACACTCAAAATTTTCTTTTACATACTACATGGATGAATGGCTACAGCTCATAGTTTTTTAAAACTGAAAGGCAGATACCAGCAAGTAAGATAACAAATAAAAGACAATTTTATTAAAAAATAAAGTTGTTAAATGACTCAAATATTGGAAATTCAATTCTTTTTATTTTTGGTTGTTCAAAACATTATAAAACTCATGATATATCATCTTTCATACATTTGACTCAATTGGGTTATGAACTCCCATTTTTACCCCAAATACAAATCGCAGAATCACATCAGTTACACACTCACGTTTTTACATAATAGCATACTAGTTATTGTTGTATTCTGCTACCTTTCCTATCCCCTACTATTCCCCCTCCCCTCCCATCTTCCCTCTCTACCTCATCTGCTGTTGTTTAATTCTCTCCCTTGTTTTCCCCTCTTTAGCCTCACAACCTCTTATATGTAATTTTGTGTAACATTGAGTAGTCTCCTACCATTTCCATATGCTTTTCCTTCTCTCTCCCTTTCTCTCCCCCCACTCATCTCTGTTTAGTTTTAATATTTTTCTCATGTTCTTCCTCCCTGTTCTCTTCTTATTTGCTCTCTCTATATAAAAGGAAACATTTGGCATTTGTTTTTTAAGGATTGGATAGATTCGCTTAGCATAATCTATTCTAATGCCATTCATTTCCCTGCAAATTCTATGATTTTGTCATTTTTCAGTGCTGTGTAATACTCAATTGTGTATAGATGCCACATTTTTATTATCCATTCGTCTATTGAAGGGCATCTAGGTTGGTTCCAAAGTCTAGCTATTGTGAATTGTGCCGCTATGATCATCGATGTGGAAGTATCCTTATACTGCTCTCTATTAACATCCTCAGGGAAGAGTCTGAGAAGGGCGATATCTCGGTCAAATGGTGGTTCCATTCCCAGCTTTCCCATGAATCTCCATACTGCTTTCCATATTGTACTCACCAATTGGCAGTCCCACAAGCAGTGTACAAGTGTACCCTTTACCCCACATCCTCACCAACACTTATTGTTGTTCGACGTCATAATGGCTGCCAATCTTACTGGAGTGAGATGGTATCTTAGGGTGGTTTTGATTGCATTTCTCTGACTGCTAGAGATGGTGAGCATTTTTTCATGTACTTGTTGATTGATTGTATGTCCTCCTCTGTGAAGTGTCTGTTAAGATCCTTGGCCCATTTGTTGATTGGGTTATTTGTTATCTCATTGTTTAATTTTTTTGAGTTCTTTTTATTCTAGATATTAGGGCTCTATCTGAAGTGTAAGGGGTAAAAATTTGTTCCCAGGATGTAGGCTCTCTATTTACCTCTCTTATTTTTTCTCTTGCTGAGAAAGATCTCTTTAGATTAAGTAAGTCCCATTTGTTTATTCTTTTTATTAACTCTTGGGCTATGGGTTTCCTATTAAGGAATTTGGAGCCCAACCCCACAGTATGTACATTGTAGCCAACTTTTTCTTCTATCAGACGCAGTGTCTCTGATTTTATATCTGGCTCCTTGATCCATTTTGAGTTAACTTTTGTGCATTGTCAGAGAAAGGGATTCAGTTTCATTTTGTTGCATATGAATTTCCAGTTGTCCCTGCACCATTTGTTGAATATGCTATCCTTCTTCCATTGCATGCTTTTAGGCCCTTTTTCAAATATAAGAAAGTTGTAATTTTGTGGATTTGTCTCTGTGTCCTCTATTCTGTACCATTGGTCCATCTGCCTGTTTTGATACCAGTACCACACTGTTTTTGTTACTATTGCTTTGTAGTACAGTTTGAACTCTGGATTCACACTTCCTGCTTAGAATTGCTTTCGCTATTCTGGGTCTTTTGTTTTTCCATATGAAATTCATGATTACTTTATTTATTTCTACAAGAAATGCCATTGGGTTTTTGATTGGCATCGCATTAAACCTGTAGAGAACTTTGGGTAATATCGCCATTTTGATGATGTTATTTCTGCCTATCCATGTACAGGGCATACTTTTCCATCCTCTAACATCTTCTTCTATCTCTCTCTTTAGGGTTCTGTAGATTTCATTGCATAAATCTTTCACCTCTTTGGTTAGGTTGATTCCCAAGTTTTTTATTTTCTTTGAGTATACTGTAAAAGGAGTGGTTTTCCTCATTTAAATTTCAGAAGTTTTGTTGCTGATATACAGGAATGCCTTAGATTTATGCGTGTTGATTTTATATCCTGCCACTTTGCTGAATTCATTTACTAACTCTAGCAGACCCTTTTGGGTCTGTTAAATATATTATCATGTCATCCAAAAATAGCGATAATTTAAGTTCTTCTTTTCCTATTTTTAAGTCTTTAATTTCTTTTGTCTGTCTAATTGCTCTGGCTAGTATTTCAAGAACTAAATCGAATAGAAGTGGTGATAGATGGCATCCCTGTCTTGTTCCAGATTTTAAAGGGAATGCCTTCAGTTTTTCTCCATTTACAATGATGCTAGCCTGAGGTTTAGCATATATAGCTTTTACAATGTTGAGGTAAGTTCCTGTTATTCCTAGTTTTTATAGAGTTTTAAACATAAAGGGATGCTGTACTTTGTAGAATGCTTTTTCTGCATCTATCGAGATGATCATATGGTTCTTCTCTTTAAGTCTATTGATGTGGTGAATAGTATTTATTGATTTCCGTATATTGAACCAGCCTTGCATCCCTGGGATGAATCCCTCTTGATCATGATGCACAATTTTTTATGTGCTTTTGTATTTGATTTGCCAGGATTTTATTGAGAATTTTTGCATCCAAGTTTATTAGAGATATTGGTCTGTAGTTTTCTTTCTTTGAAGTGTCTTTGTCTGGTTTTGGGATCAGGGTGATGTTGGCCTCATAGAATGAATTTGGAAGAACTCCTTCTTTTTCTATTTTTTGAAATAGCTTGAAAAGTATTGGTATTAATTCATCTTTGAACGTTTTGTAGAACTCTGCTGTATAACCATCTGGTCCAGGGTTTTTTTTGGTAGGTAGTCTTTTGAAGGTTTCTTCTATTTCTTCCTTTGTTATTGGTCTATTTAAATTTTGTGTGTCTTCCGGACTCAATCTGGGCAGATCATATGACATAAGAAATTTATCGATATCTTCATTATCTTCTGTTTTATTGGAATATAGGGTTTCAAAATACTTTCGAATTATCTTCTGTATTTCTGTAGTGTCTGTTGTGATATTGCCTTTTTTATCCCATATGTTAGTAATTTGAGTTCTCTCTCTGCTTCTCTTCATTAGCATGGCTAAGGGCCTGTCGATTTAATTTATTTTCAAAGAACCAACTTTTATTTGTTCAATCTTTGTGTTTCAATTTTGTTGATTTCTCCTCTAATTTTAATTATTTCTTGTCTTCTACTACATTTGTTGTTTTGCTCTTTTTTTTCTAGGTTTTTGAGATGTAGTGTGAGATCATTTATTTGTTGTTTTTTTCTTTTTTTGAGGAAAGAATTCCAAGAAATGAATTTCCCTCTTAAAACTGCTTTCATTGTTTCCCACAGAATCCGGTATGTTGTGTCTGTATTTTCATTTGTATCTAAGAGATTTTTTTATCTCCTCCTTTATGTCTTCTGTAACCCATTGATTATTCAGTAACATATTGTTCATTTTCCATGTGATGTAGAATTTTTCCTTCCTTCTTCAATCATTAATTTCAAGTTTCATTCCATTATGATCAGATATGGTGCATGGTATTATCTCCATACTTTTATATTTACTAAGAGTTTCCATATGGCATAATATATGGTCTATATTTGAGTAGGACCAATGTGCTGCTGAGAAGAACATGTATCCACTTTATGATGTTTAATATATTCTATATATGTTGGTTAAGTCTAGGTTATTGATTGTGCTATTGAGTTCTATAGTTTCTTAATTCAGATTTTCTCTAGAGGATCTGTCCAATGGCGAGGGTTGTGTGCTGAAGTCACCCATAATTATTGTGCTATAGCCTATATGACTCTTGAACTTGAGGAGAGTTTGTTTTATGACTTGGCACCACCATTGTTTGGTGCATACAAATTGATAATTGTTATTTCTTGTTGGTGAATGTTGCCTCTTAACAGTATATAGTGTCCTTCTTTATCACTTTTGATTAACTTAGGTTTTAAGTTGATTTTATTCGATATGAGTATGGCCACTCCTTCTTGCTTCCGAGGGCCAACAATGGCTGCGAAGTCTTTCAGAATAAAATCATGTGATTTCCTGGCTGAGATTCCCATTGCTCTGTGGAAAGCCACCTTGGGCCTAGATCTCAGTTTGAAAGGGTGACAATCATGCGTGGCCTCCTAAAAACCAACACAATTCATATCAATACTTCTATGAGGTACGTTCTAGAACTCAGGCTCTAAGGGGAATCACACAAGAGTTCAAGCCCAGGTGGACCAAGTCATGTCTTCCAACCCCCACACAAATGACCACAATTAAAACAAAAAAACTACCACATGGCCCTCATCTTCGTCCATAAAGACCCTCATCAAAAGTTCTGGATGGAAGTTTCCATGAGGGTTGCAACTAAAGACAGTTTTCAGAATAAGCTCCCTTGCCTCTAATTTCCCTAAAGTCAGGGTGGCCTGGACACCCTTCCTGTGAACCAGGAGTGATCAAAAAGGCCTGCCATTAATTCCGCTTTGTTTCTATAATTTGAGGCTTACTGAATGTCAGGTATAGATTTTTTATGTGATTTGGAGTCATGAGAAAATCCAAGCACATCTGGAGAGCATTCAAGAATTCATTTGACAAAGAGGATCCCTAATCTCACTTGAAGGGGGTCAGGAACCTAACAGAGAAAGGCAAGAATCCTCATCCACAATGACTGCTCTTTTTGCCATTTTGGTTTTGAATGCACACATGGGATCTTTCTTTAGATCCATCAGGTGCAGAGAATAGAAGCCACAGCCTCACACAGGGCCAAGAGGCAGATTCAGACAAATCCCTTTCCAAAGCTATTAAGCAAAGAGCCACAGGTGATGCCCATTTATTTCCATTTGAAATTTTTTTCTTCAGGCTTCACAAAGGGGTGGCCTGAGGCAAAGACCTTCCTGACATTCAGGGCAACAGAACCTTGATTGGTATACTGAGCTTGAATTATGTTCTGCACCGAGGTCTCAGATAAATCGATATACAATGGCATAGGACCGTGTACCTCGGATGATTGAATGTAGAAGAGAACATCCAGTCAAAAAGGGATAGTCTGTAGGATTAGGAAGATAGTCAGTATGTTTAGGAAGAAGAGTGAGACTAGGAGTTGGACCAAAAGTTCTTTAGCAATAGTTTTTCAGTTAGAGAGTGAATGTAAATGTCAGCACATCTGAAGAGAAAGTCACAATGATGAACAGGGAAAAATATGTAGGAAAGCAGATATCAATAGAAAGATTAGGAAATCAGGCAAAGTATAAAGTGCGTGATAGGATTAGACATTTTCAACAGGCTTGAGGTTGAATATATAATCTTAGGAAAAAACAAATATGTAGTAATCAATAGGATTGACATTTGAGAGCATTAGGCACCCTGGACATGGATGTTTTTAGTAATCCATGGTCACTTTCCATTTAGGCTTTGGTACAATCATATGTGTGACCTTTGCATTTTGTGTCCAGAATACTACCGTGATAAAATTTATATGTTGATAAGGTGACATGAGTATTTCTTCCACCATTATGGGGAGTAATATTCTGGAAACTTATAAATTAGTACTGGTGATACAAATAGGTGTACCTTGTGTTGATCATTATTGAGATGTTGCATGAATAGACCAGATTGTGAATAAAGTATATAACTGGTTCCAACTTTAAATAATGGATTGAGTTTGCATCTGAAAATGTATTGGAAATCTTATATTGATATATATACAATCATTCCAACCAGTTATATATGTAATGGTAATATTAGGGTTACGGTTTATCGTGAAGAGTGAGTATTGCTTCAAAAATGATTATGGAATCAAAAATAATGTGTTTAGAAAGAAGTCTAGTGAAAAGACCAGTAAAGAAACATGGAGGAATACATGTGTTCTGAAGTAGTAAGTAAATGAGAGTGAACCAAATGCCTATAATTTTGTGAAGTTGTGGGTGAAAAAATATATCCTATGATGTCCATATACTGAAAAAATAGTAATGTACCAGTGTTGGGTAAAAATGAACTTCAAAATACACATCATGTCCCATAGCAATCTACTTGCATTGATGTTAAACTGGGTCAGGTACTGTAGAAATATTAGGATTTGTATGCACCACCTACTGAACTTAGTATTCAGTAGTAGGAAACCAATATGTATTACAGGTGTATAAATATTGCTGAAAATAATCTTGTAAAAAGTGGATTTTGAACCCACATACATGAATATAAATGAATTTAGGGAGTGTATAATAAGACACATATATTTCATATTTTTTTAAAATCTGGAGAATATATATACATATATATATATATAATATATATATATATATAATATATATACATATATATACATATATAATATATATATGTATATATATACACATATATATTTTTTTTCCAGATTTAAAAAAAATACATACACACACACACACACACACATTAATATTTAGCAATATATATGCCAATCGAAATTCATCATGAAATATAATTCATCCACATATCCAAAAATATTCATTTTACTGAACATGGATTTATGTATAGTGTTTTTCACTAGGAAGCTCACCCATAAGTTGAATTTTTAGTCCCATCATTATTTAGGGAGAGTCATCTGTTCTCACAATTTTATATTCCAAAATCAGGGAGCTCACAAGATTGTCCGTGTGATACCAGGTAGGATATTATATATATATGTATACAAAAATACATGTGCTGAATAGGATACAGAGAAAGGGAGACAGGAATTTATATATGTGATAATTTTAAAAAATCATGGAGAAATATTACAATGAAAAGTTGACTAGATTTAAAAAACATACTCTTGATAATGCAGAAGGCAAATAGAAGTATATACCATGCTTCCTATGAAAGGCCTGTATTTCTATTCGGTTAGGTTTCTTTCTCTCCATGATATTAGGATTAGTAGTCAGAGTCTAGTAGGGTATGGGTTAGTGTCAGGGTTTCAGTATTTCAAATGGAAAAAAGGAAAATGAATCTAATGTGTATGCAAAAATGTGATACACAAAAATCTTCCCTCTCTCATCCAGAACAATGCCTTGACATAACCATCGCTAAAAGTAAGACACAATTAGAGGAGAGGAGTTAGAAAATTTGAATATATATGTGGAATGGAAAATGCTCAGGAGTTCACAACACTGGAGGTGGTAGAACAGTTTCCAAAAGTAAGGGAAAGGGTAAACAATCCAGAAACATGGAGCTGTGCTGGCCTTGAGACTTCTTGAGAAACTTCCTCTGAGGTTGGGAACAAGAAATATATGTAATTGTTAGGAGATTTAGCTTCGTTTGTAGTGACACCATGAAATCTGGGTCTGCATCTCTATGACCTGGAGCACATGGTCCTTATTTTCTAATGAACATGAGGGAGCAGTTCTGAATTCTCTCTTTGTAGGTAAACTGTGGCCACTGGGAGCTAAGTGTCTTTCCGTGTGGACTGTGAAGCCATTTGGTGATCCTCCACTTTCCAGGGTGTTTCTTACTGCTGCACTGGGAGTTTGGTATTTGCTTCACGAAATACAAGGAGTTCAACTGGGACAAAATGCTGGAGGGAGTTCTGTCATGTGTGGTTGGTCAGGGACGCAAAGAGAATGTACGAACCAGGCTTCTATCCTACATAGCTTTCACCTTGACTATAGCAACCTGATTCTGAACATTGCCCTGAAACCACTCCATATGACAAGATGCCTTTACATATAAAGGTCTCCTGCCTGCACCATGTCAGTCGCAAGTCTTTTGAAGCCAATGGAAGATCCAGGTGGTCCTACCAAAAATATTTATTTACACACCTACAGTCCACTTCTCTAGGCCCACTACTCATTAGGCTCCAAATTACTGGCATCTCTGTTCTACACCATTTTCACGAAAACCAGTCAATCAAGGCACTCTTTGGTACACTCATGATCAGCAACAGGAAATCCAAAGTTTATCCAGTGCCACCTGGTCATGGGAATTTCAAAAATTTTATGGTATGAATCTAGTCATTTTTCAAAAATGAAGTTAGAGGCACTGTGGGTTTCAATTAATTCAGGAACCATTAAATGGTGAGGAAGCTCATTTCAATGAAAGCTCTGGAGAACACTCACAGAAAAGCCTTCCAAAAGACTGGCCAAAAGGTCACATGAATCCAGACACATTGAGGTGTACAATGTGAGGTCCATATGTGTTTGGACTCTCAACTAGGGCTGCCAAGTCTTTAAGAATTAAATCATGTGATATCCTGGATCAGAATCCCCGAGCTCTGTGGAAAGCCATCCTGGGCCTAGATCTCAATTTCCAAAGGCGATTCTCACGTGTGGCCTAGTAAAATCCCAAGAGAATTCACGACAATACTTCTCTGAGGTCAGATCCAGAACTCATTCTTTAAGGGGAATCACACCAGAGTTCAAGCCCAGGTGATCCGAGTCATCTTTTCCAACTACCACACAAATTACCACAATTAAAACAAGAACACTCCCATATGGCCCTCATCTTCTTTCATATTGACACTCATCATAATTTTGCTGGAGGTTTCCATGAGGGGAGCAGACCAAGACAGTGTTCAAAATAAGCTCCTTTGACCCTCATTTGCCTATAGTAAAGGTGGCCTGGACACCCATCCTGTGAACCAGGAGTGATCAAATAGGCCTGCCATTAGTACCGCTCCAATTCTCCAATTTGAGGCCTACTGACTGTTTGGTTTAGATTCTTTATGTGAATTTTAGTCATGAAATAACCAAGCACCTATGGGCTAGCCTCGGCAGGTTTTGAAGAACTCATTTGACCCAAAGGATCCCTATTTTCACTTGATGGAGTTCAGGAACCTTACAGAGGAAGTCGAGATACTTCATCCCAATGGCTGCTCTTTCTGCCATTTTTCCTTTGGATGCAAACATGGGAACTTTCTTTAGATCCACAGGTGCTGAGAATCTAAGCCTCAGCCACACACAGGGCCAGGGGGCTGATTCAGTCACATCCCTTTTCAAAGCACTTAAGTAAAGAGCCACAGGTATGCCCAATCATTTCCATTTGAAAACTGTTTTCTTCAGGCTTCACAAAGGGGTGGCCAGATGCAAAGAACTTCCTGACATTCAGGGCAACAGAACAATAGGTAAGCAAAAGGCCCAAAGCAGGGTTTCTCCTCTGAGACTTTCCTCGTCACACTGATATCTGAGTTTTCTGAGATGCTCGCCATCACCTACAGCTATCCAGTACATGGCTATGTCACAGAGCTTGGAGGTGGTACATATCTTGGACACAAAACCATGGGCCTATTCTTGAAATTGGCCGGAATTCAGGACGAAAATAGAAACTTAGGAAGGTAGCAGGTGTTGCTCATCGATAAGGCAAGCTACAGTCCATTCATAAACGGGGCAATATGAATGCTGAGAAGCTTTCTACTAGACACGACACATCCATTGATGAATTCTCTTTTCTAATGTCTACAACCACGGAAACAGTGGAATACACAGACATAGAAACACTCGTCCTGTGAAAAGACTTACTAGAAACAGTCCACTTCAAATGAAACAAACCGGCTGTCCTACCTATTCTCAGAAAATGAGACAAAACCACAAACCCACAACCACACCCACAAAGGCACCTCCTTCCCCTAAGTAGGTCTTTGACTATCCGGAGTGTCCTCTGACTTGTAGGCCATAATACGTTCCCCCGAAATGGCCTGTCCTGTCTCAGATCTGGTCTCCTTGGCAAACTCTGTGAAATTCTCAGGAGCCAACGGTGAGCCACTAACGACTTTCTGAAGAAAAGCCCCGCTTCCGAGCTTTCCTGGCATTTGGCCTTCTCACGTCTGAAGGTACCAAGAAAGACTGACTGCATTTAGTAAATCCAAACAAGTGAGACCATAGGGACTGGGACTGGGACTGGCTATGGGTGCCTGGCTTCCTGGATCCAAAGTTCAGAGAGTTCCATCACCATGGAAGTGAGGTGAGGTCACTTCCTTCCTGAACTGAATGAGGTCCCTGTCTTGGCAACCACTTTGTCTTAACTGTTACTTCCAAGGGTCCCATGAGATTGAGGCTGCCCCTACTTCCTGTGACACTTTCACAAGTTAGAATGGTATATCAACCATAGGCACCCAGGAATAGATCTCCACACAGGCCTGTTTTGGTCCATGTTCTCTACATTAAGAAGAGAATCTGATTCAGACACAACCTTTTATCCTGACTGGGTTGTTTGCCATGGAAGATGACTTTTGGTCTCTCAGGTCCTTCATAGCTGCCTACATCTTCTCCAGGGATCATTTCTGCATGGGCCTTTGAGGTTATCAGCAGGTGGAAGTTTCCCTACATTTCTGTATTGTAAAATCTACTCTTTCCCTGCTGTTCTATAAAGTTAGATTGAGGGAATAGTGTATGATTATGGTTAAAAACATGTTTGATTTGGGTTAGAAATCATTGTGCTGGATGAATAATGGTATTGGGAACCTGCTATGTGTATAAGAATATATAGGTGTAATATATGTATGAAAAAAGAAATCTAAGTATGATTTGAAGGCCAGAAGGGCATTGGGCCCTTGATTGGGATACACAGCATTGAATTACGTTCTGCAGAGATGTCTCAGATAAATCGATATACAATGGCATAGGACCTTGTACTTTGCATGAATTAATGTAGAAGGAACATCCAGTCAAAAAGGGATAGTCGGTAGTGAAAGGTTAATAAAATAGGTACTTGCTATTTCCTGTTTTTCTGTATGCTTAAAAAAACACTGTTGAAATCTTGAGAAATGTTTGCTAATCTTGTTCTAGAATGTACTGTTCCCAACTGCCAAACTGCAGAATGTACTGCCTCACTCGGTGTCACGCGAACCGCCCACTCACCCTTACACATCAGTAAACTTCCCTCCCTTCCATCTCCAAGGAATGTATGTAAGCTCTGCATAAGCTGTTCTCAGAGCTCTCTGATCTATTTAAGTTAGCTGTGAGCCCCAGCAAGCTGGACCCAAAATAACCCTTTGCTGTTGCATGAGACAGTCTCTTGGTAGTCTCTTCCTCCAACACTCACCTGACCTTTACATATTGAGGTTCCACCGAGTTCCGGCAGTGGCGGATGAGAGACCCCAACGGGCTCCTCTCGGAGCAAGTAAGGCGCCTCTTTCTGGTTTCAGGTGTCATGTTAGGGCTTGGCAAAATTGCTGGCGATGAAGAGCCTGGGGTCTCTCCGACGGTGGCTGAGAGACGTGTCACAGAGACATAGGGCACCTCCCTGGGGGACCCCAAAGAGGACTCGGAGAATCAAGGAACAATTGCTTCATCGACTCAGTGATATTTTCTTTTAGATTCGGTATTGCCATCCTATCGGGTTTTGCCGGCTACGCATTCCTGGTCTCAGTGTTGGATGTCCATTGCCTGTCTTTATGGTCTTGTCTTATCTGTGTCATGTGTCTTTGCTTTTACTGTTTGTGTACCTTTCATTATGGGACAGAACACTTCAATGCCTCTGTCCCTGACCCTTGATCACTGAACCAAAGTCCGCTTAAGGGCTAAGAATCTTTCTTTTTTTAGTAAAACGCTGGACCTGGCAGACTCTCTGTGCCTCAGAATGGCCCATCTTTGGAGTCGTATGGCCCCAAGAAAGATCTTTCTACTTCCCACTAATTTATAAAGTCAGAGATATTGTCTTTCAGCCAGGGCCACATAGCCATCCTGATCAACAGCCATATATCTTAACTTTTCAGGACCTCTGCAAATCTCCTCCTCCATGGGTGAAGCCTTTCCTTGCCCATGCCTCTGCTCATACTCCTTCCCACATGATCTCTCAAACCCTTACCTCTTCCTCCTCCTCCACCCTCTGTTTTCCCTGAGTCACAAGATTTGACTCTACTGGACTCTTCCTCCTCTCCTTATCCCCTGCCCTCGTCCCCTAACACACAACACACTCTAAGTGATTCCCCTGCTGCTGACTAAGCCTCTCTACCATTGGAGGAAGCTAAGCTGGTAATAGGATCTGATAATGGACCGATGTTCATGGCCCAGGTAAGTCAGGGGTTAGCCAGGAACCTGGGGATTAATTGGAAGTTATATTGTGCTTATAGACCCCAGAGTTCAGGACAAGTAGAAAGAATGAATAGAACCATTGAAGAGACCTTAACGAAATTAAGCTTAGAGACCAGCATAAAAGATTGGACTGTGCTCCTGACTTATGCAATGTTTCATGCAAGAAAAAATCCTTCTGTTTCTTTGAGTAACCTTACCCCCTGAGAAATTCTCTATGGTGGCCCTCGTCCAGTAAGGGTCCTAAGCCCAACTGTAAGACCTAAGGATCCTTTCCACACCCTCTTGCTTGACAGACTTAAAGCTCTTGAAAGAACTCAGTGATACCTGTGAAAATAGCTGCCCACTGCGTAACAAACTGTGTACCAGGGGATTCCACATCCATATCAAATAAGAGACTTCATGTATGTAAGATGACATCAGGTGTCATCCCTGGAACCCAGCTGGAAAGGACCATACCAGGTGCTACTTATAACACCTACAGTGGTAAAGGTATACAGAATCACTTCTTGGATCCATGCCTCTCATCTCAAGCCTGCTCCTTGTCCAGAATCTTTCTGGAAACTGGAAAAGACTGGTAACAGTTTCAAATTGTGTATTCGCCATGTGGATAAGGTTATATACTCTCACCTTGGCCACAAGTAGTCCTAACCCTCATCAGCCTTTTAAGCAGCGATGGCTGATCACAAATCCTACTGGAAAAGTGTATAATCTATCTCACATACATCCCCCTTAGGGACCTGGTGGCCATCTCTCCACCCAGACATTTGTCAGCTGGCCATAGGTTTTTTCTATTGGGATATCCCTGATGAAGAAAATCCCACTAAAATACCATTAAATCCCTTGTGTACCATAGATAATGGAAACAAACATTATGGATGTAGGGACACGCGAGCCAGATGCAGGTTGGCTAGCCTAGATTACTTGTTTGCCCGGGAAACTATCAAAGCCACAAACAGTAACGGCTGTGTGGGGGAAAAACCGACTTCTTCTGTATGTCATGGAGATGTGAGCATACAGAGGCTGCCTGATGAAACCCAACACTTCATCAAATTCAGTACACAGCATTGGCCATATTACCAAGTAGACAACAGAAAAAGGATGGCCCCCAGAGGGGTCTCTAGATCCTCAAATTTTGCGTGACCTTTTTAACTTCTGCAAGTGCTCAAAAGGGTGAAAGGAGATTCCCCTATGTGGAAGCCCTTTCCCTCCTTCACTCACATCCTGAACTATGCTTCTCCAATAGATTTTTATCCTCAGCCTTCTGCTCCAGACTCTCTGCTGTCACTCCCACCTCAGCAACGTGATTTCTCCCCTCCAATTACTAGATCAGAATCCCAAACCTCCACCAGTTCTCAGACAATTGCCCGCTTGTGAGGTAGCAGGTACTGAGGTACCCCTCCACCCACTCACTCCTCTCTCTTCCTGTCAGTGCCCACACCGGGTCCCACCAGGTCCTCTTTCCAGCTAACCCAAAGCTCAAACGAGCTGAGGAGAGCTCTCAGACCCTTATCCAAGATGTAATATAAATGGCCATTAAAGTTGCTTTGTCATCACTGAAAACAGGTTACTAAAATTTAAAGTCCCTCACAGGATTTTGGGATACTCACTCCCGTTTTCTGCTCTGCTCTACCTGTTCTACTGCTCAAGTTTTTTGCTAGGAAATTCCCAAACACCTTTCCAATTATTCTTTTACATCTCTCTTTTTCCTCATTCTCAGATCCTCGGAGCTTCTCTCAGCCCCACCTTCCCCGTATTCCCCCTCTGTACCAGGCCCACAGAAAAGTCTTAAATGTCCTTCTCCAGAAGTCTTCACCATGGCTGACTTTAGAACTTTCAGCATAGAGTTTCTATAAAGAGTTCAATGTAGATAAACTTTCTCTTTTTGTATTGCCCTGTTATACTTGGCCACTGGCTAAAAAACTCAGTACTTCTAAGCTAGACAACCCCTAACTAGTTTTTCACAAAATATGTGAACAAGTCCTCTGGCCTTCAGCTGGGGCTTCACAGAAATGGCCACATTTCTAAGATAAAGAAATTACCAACTGGGCTCCGTTGTAACAGCTGGCAGGGGGAAAATAAGAAAGGGAATAAAAAGCTCTCCTCCTCCCAGGTGTCCTTGAAAATTTAACTTGCCCAGAACAGAGGAAAAATCAGAAACATATACTGCTTTTTTGAACTTCTGCAGACTGTAAACTTCTGAGCCCCATCCCTTATATGTTGGGTACACAATTCTGAAACTACCTAAACTTGAGTTTCAGGGGACTAATTGATTACAACAGAAGCAATGCCCTCTGAATCCAGTTGCAACAATATAGGACTGTTTCCCTGTCTTCAGTGCTATCTTAGGTGCCTTGCCTTGTCTGTCCCTACAACAGCATAATTCTATATACTTAAACATTGTTTATGTTTTCATGAAATGGTCAACAGATGTGATTATTTTGAAATGTTGCAGATGTTTCCCAGAAAGCTCTATCATGACGCAGGTTCGTTTGAAGATCAAATAGGGGGGGCATACAACCGGTTCCACTGGGAACTTGTATCCCTCACTTTAGCCATCCTATTAGGAATAGGAGTTGCTGCACGGGTGGGCACAGGAACCACTGCCATTGTCCATGGGACACAACAAATGACCCAATTAGAAGAAGCAATAGAGCAAAACTAAGATATTAGAAACCTCCATCAGAGCTTTGCATGAATCTTTAACCTCTCTCTCTGAAGTTGTTTTAAAGAACAGTTGAGGGTTGGACCTCCTCTTCATTAGAGAAGGGGGCCTTTGTGCTGCATTGAGGGAAGAATGTTGTTTTTATGCTGACCATACTGGAGTTGTAATAAAATCTATGAGTAAATTTAAAAGACACCTTGAAGAGCATCAACAAGAGAGAGAGGCCCAAAAAGGGTGGCTTGAGTCTTGGTTCACACACTCCTCCTGGTTAACTACGTTTTTATCAACCCTGGCCGGTCCAATAATAATCCTCATATTATTACTAACTATAAAATCCTGTTTGCTCAACCGTTTAATTTCTTTTCTCCAGGCTCAAATTGGACGAGTTAAACTTATGGTAATACCCCACTAGCAGACATAGAATGTGACACCATCCAATGATCATTTTTATGATTAAAAGTAGCCAGAAGAAGAAGTGGGGAATTAAAGTTTAATAAAATAGGTACTTGTCACTTCTTGTTTTTCTGTATGCTTAACAAAACACTATTGAAATCTTGAGAAATGCTTGCAAATCTTGTTCCCAGAATTTCTGTCCCCAACTGCCCAACTGCAGAATGTACTCCCTCACCCAGGTGAATGCAAACCACCCTCTCACCCTGACCCATCAATAAAATTCCCTCCCTGCCCTCTCCAGGGAAAGTATATAAGCTCTATTTAAGCTATTCTCAGGGCTATCTGCTCTATTCAAGTGATCTCTGAGCCCCAGCATGCTGGACACACAAAAAACCCTTTGATGTTGCAAGAGATAGTCTGTTGGTGGTCTCCTCCTCTGAAGCTCGCCCCACATTTACTTGGATGATTGAATGTAGAAGAGAACATTCAGTCAAAAACGATAGTCTGTAGCATTAGGAAGATAGTCAGTACTTTTATGAAGAAGGGTGAGTATAGGAATTGGAAAAAAATTTCTTTAGCAATAGGGTTTCGATTAGAGAGTGAATGTAAATGTCAGCACAGGTGAAGAGTCAGTCACAATGATGAACTGGGGAAAATATGTAGGAAAGCAGATATCAATAGAGACATTACAAAATCAGGCAAAGTATAAAGTGAGTGATAGGATTAGATATTTTGAACAGGGTTGAGTTTAAATATATAATCTTAGGAAGAAACAAATATGTAGTCACAATTAGGATTGACATTTGAGAGCATTAGGCAAATTTCAGGTGGATGAATATTTCTCAAAATAATCTTGTGAATAGTTGATTATAAATCCACATAATAAACATGAATGAATTTAGGGAGTGTATATAAGACACATATATTTCATATTTTGAAAAATCTGGAGAGTGTATATATATATATATATATATATATATATATATATATATATATATATACAAAACACACACACAGACAAAAAAGTAGCAAAATATATGTCAATCAAAATTCATTATAAAATATATATCATCCACAGATCTAAAAATATTAATTTTACTGAACATGGATTTATGTATAATGCTGTTCAGCTAGCAAGCTCAACCATAGGTTGAATATCCAATTCCAACAAGTTTAGTAGGAGTGATCTCTTCTAACAATTTGTATCTGCCAAGTCAGCCACCTCACAAGAATGTACGTGTGGTACCAGGGAGGAATCTATATGTGCATATAAGAATACAGAGAAAGGGAGACAGGAATTCACATATTTGTTAACCTTAAAAATACATGGACAACTATTTCAACAATAAATTGACTAGATTCATAACTCCAACTCTGTATCATGCAAAAGAAAAGTACAACAATACACCAGGCCTACTCTGAACTGCTTGTATTTCGATTCTGTTTGGGTTATTTTTCTCCATCATATTAGAATTAGTAGTCAGAGTCTGGTCGGGTATGGGTTAGAGTCAGGGATTCAGTATTTTGAATGGAAAATAGAAAACTGAATCCAATGTTTATGCAAATATATGCTACAGAAAATTCTTCCCACTCTCCTCCAGAACAATGCCTTGACATTACCTTCGCCCCAAGTAAGACACAATTAGAAGAGAAGAGTTAGAAAATCTGTGAATACCTATCAGGAATGGAAAATGCTCCAGATTTCACATCTTTGGAGGCGGTAGAGGAGTTTCCAAAAGTAAGGGACAGGGTAAACACTCCACAAATATGGAGCTCTGCTGGCCTAAAGACTTTTTGAGAATCTGCCTTTAAGGTTGGGCACTTAAAATATATGTTGTTTTCAGGAGCTTTAAGCTTTATTTGTAGTGAGACAATCAAAGCTCGATCTGCATCTATGTGACCTGGAGGACATGGTTATTTATTTTTCAATAAAAATGAGGCAGCAGTGCTGAATTCTCTCTTTGTAGGTAAACTGTGGCCACTGAGGGCTAAGTGTCTCCCCGTGTGGACTGTGAAACAACTTGGTCATCCTCCAATTATCGTGGTGTTTCTTGCTGCTGCACAGGGAGTTTGGAATTTGCTTCATTAAATACAACGAGTTCAAATGGGAAACAGTGCTGAAGGGAGTTCTGTCAGCTGTGGTGTGCAGGGTCTCCAGGAGAATGCACCAACCAGGGTTCTATCCCACGTAGCTTGCCTCCTTGACAATAGCAACATGATTCTGAACATTGCCCTAAAACCTCTCCATATAAAAATATGCCTTTACGTATATGGGTCTGATGGCTGCACCATGTCAGTCTCAAGCCATTTGGAAGCCAGTGGAAGATCCACATGGCCCCACCACAGATGTTTTATCACTCACTTGCGTAACACTTCTCTAGGCCCACTACTCACTAGGCTTCTACTTACCAGCATCTCTGTTCTACACCATTTTCCTGAAACCCAGTCAATCAAGGCCCTGTCTGGTATATTCATGATCATCAACATTACATCAAAGGTCCTCCAGTGACATCTGGTCATGGGAATTTTAAAAATTTCATGGTAATTATCTAGCAATTTTTCACGGATGAAGTTGGAGGCACTGTGGTTTGCAATTCATTCAGGAACCATTAAAGGGTTAGGAAGCTAATTTCAGGGAAAGCTCTGGAGCACTCTCACAGGCAAGGCTACCCAAAGAGTGGCCAAAAAGTCACATGAAGCGAGGCCAATTGAGGTCTATAAAGCGAGGTCCATGTGTGTTTTGAATCTCAATAATGCATGCCAAGTCTTTCAGAATAAAATCATGTAATATGCTGGCTGAGATTCCCAGTGTTCTGTGGAAAGCCAACCTTTGCCTAGATCTCAGGTTCCAATGGCAACTTCATGCCTGGCCTCCTAAAATCCCAACACAATTCATGGCAATACTTCTCTCAGGTCAGTTCCAGAACTCAGTCTATAAGGAGAATCACACCAGAGTTCAAGTCCAGGTGGACCCAGATAACTCTTCCAACCGCGACTCAAATGAAAACAATTAAAACCAAAATACTCCCTCATGGCCCTATTCTTCTTTAATATAGACACTAATCATAACCTCTTCCTGGAGTTTTCCATGAGTTGTGCAGCCCAAGAGAATGTCCAAAATAAGCTTCTTGCACCTCTTTTGCCTAACTTCAGGGTGGCCTGGGCACCCTTCCTTTGAATCAGGAGTGATCAAATAGGCCTGCCCTTAATACTGCTCCGCTTATCCAATTTGAGGCTCTCTGACTGTGGGGTCTAGATTCTTTATGTGAATTGGAGTCATGAGAAAAGCCAAGACAGTGTACAAAATCAGCTCGCTTGCCCCTCATTTGCCTAAAGTCAGGGTGGCCTGGACACCGTTTCTGTGAATGAGGAGTGATCAAATAAGCCTGCCGTTAATACTTCTGTGTTTCTCCAATTTGACGCCTACTGATTTCAGGTATCAATTCTTTATGTGATTTGGAGTTATGCGAAAACCCAAGCACCTCTGCAGGGAATTGAAGAACTCATTTGACCCAAAGAATCCCTATTCTCACTTGATGGAGTTCAGGAATTTAACAGAGGAAGGCAAGAGACTTCATCCATAATGAATGATTTTTTTTTTTGCCATTATGGCTTTGGACGCACACATGGGACCATTCTTTAGATCCATCAGGTGCTGAGAATCTAAGTCATAGACACAAACATGGCCAAGAGACTAATTCAGACACATCCCTTCCCAAAGCAATTAAGCAAAGAGCCACAGGTGATGACATTCATTTCCATTTGAAAACTGTTTACTTCAGGCTTCACAAAGTGGTGGATTGAGGCAAAGAACTTCCTGACATTCAGTGCAAAACAACAATAAGTAAGCAAAAGGCCCAAAGCAGGGTTTCTCCACTGAGACTTTCCTGGTCACACTGATATCTGCATTTTCTGAGATGCTCGCCATTCTCTTCAGCTATCCAGTACATGGCCATGTCACAGAGTTTGGAGGTGGTACATATTTTGGACACAAATCCATGAGCCCATTCTGGATAGTGGCCAGAATTCAGGAAGAAAACAGCAACTTAGAAAGATAGCAGGTGTTGCACATCAAAAAGACAAGCTGCACTCCATTCATATATTGGGCAGTTTGAATTATGGGAAGATTTACACTAGACAGTACACATCCATTAATGCATTCTCTTTTCCAATATCTACAACAACGGACACAGTGGGATACACAGACATAGAAACACTTGCCTTGTCAAATGACTTACTAGAAACTGTCCACTCCAAACCAAACTAACCGCCTTTCCCATCTATTCTCAGAACATGAGACAAATCAATAAACCCATACCCACTCCCACAAAGGCACCTCCTTCCCCCAATTAGGTCTGTGACTATCCAGATTGTCCTCTGACAGGTGGGCCATACTATGTTCCCCTGAAATGGTCCGTCTTCTCTAAGATCTGGTGAAATATAAGTATGAAAACAGAAATCTAGGTATGATTTGAAGCCCAGAAGGGTTTTTCCCTTGATTGGGATACTTAGCTTTGAATTATGCTCTGCAAAGTTGTCTCAGATAATTCGATATACAATGGCATAGGACCTTTTACATTGGATGATTGAATGTAGAAGAGAACATCCAATCAAAAAGGGATAGTCGGTAGGATTAGGAAGATAGTCGGTAGGTTTAGAAAGAAGAGTGATTAAAGGATTTGGACCAAAAGTTCTTTAGCAATAGGGTTTCGATTATAGAGTGAATGTAAATGTCAGCACATATGAAGTGTCAGTCACTAGGATCAACTTGGGAAAATATGTAAAAAAGCAGATATCAATAGAAACATTAAGAAATCAGGCAAAGTATTAAGTGAGTGATAGGATTAGACATTTTCAACAGGGTTGAGTTTGAATATATAAATTAGGAAGAAACAAATATGTAGTCACCAATAGGATTGACAATTGACAGCATTAGGCAACCTGGACATGGATGTTTTTAGTAATCCATGTACACTTTACATTTAGGCTTTGGTACAATCATAAATGTGACCTTTACATTTTTTTGTCCAGAATATTACTTTGATTAAATGTATATGTACATCAGGTGACATGAGTATGTCTTCCACCATTTCTGCGAGCAATATATTGAAGATGTAAAATTAGAATCGGGGGTACAAAGAGGTGTACCCTGTGTCTATGAATATAGAGATAAAGCATGAATAGACCCTAATGTGAATAAATAATATAACTTTTTTCAACTTTAAAAAATGAATTGATCTAATATCTGAAAAATTACAGGAAATTGTATATTGATATACAATCATTCATTCCAAGCAGTTATACATCTAATGGTAATATTCGTGTTTTGGTTTATCATGAAGAGTGTGTGAGTTCTGCTTCAAAAGTGACTTTGGAAATCGAAAATAATGTGTTTGGAAAGAAGACTCATGAAAATACCAGTAAAGAAACCCTGACAATACATGTGTTCTGAAGCAAAAAGTGATTAAATTTGAAACAAATGCCTATGAATTTGTGAACTTGTGGATGAAATGTATATCCTATGATGTCCAAAAACTGAAGAAATAATAATGTACCAGTGTCGAATACAAATGAATAAAGAATTACATATCATGTCCCATAGGAATCTACTTGCATTGATGTTAGACTGGGTCAGTTACTGTAGAATAATTAGGATTTGTATGCATCATTCCCTGAAGTTAGTTTTCAGTACTAGGAAACAAATATGTATTTCAGGTGGATGAATATTTCTGAGAATAATCTTGTGAAATGTTGATTAAAAATCTACATACATGAACATGAATGAATTTAGAGAGTGTATATTAGACACATATATTTCATATTTTGAAAAATCTGGAGAGTGTATACACACACACACACACACAAATAAAAAACACTCACAGACATTTAAAAGTAGCAATATAAATGCCAATCGAAATTCATCAGTAAATATATATCATCCACAGATGCAAAAATGTTTATTTTACTGAACATGAGTTTATGTATAATGTTGTTCTACTAGGACGCTCCCTATAGGTTGAATTTTTAGTTCCAACAGCGTTTAGGAGGAGTGATCTCTTCTCACAATTTGTATCTGCCAAGTCAGCCACCTCACAAAGATGTACGTGTGATACCTGGTAGGATTCTATATATGCATATAAATATATAAGTGTGAATAGGCTAAAGAGAAAGGGAAACATGAAATCTCATATTTGTTAACTTTAAAAACACATGGAGATCTTTTTTCTATTAAACATTGACCAGATTTATAACTCCTACCTTGTATAATGCAAAATGCAAGTCCAACTATAGAACATGCCTCCAATGAACTGCTTGTATTTCTATAGGTTTGTGTTATTTTTCTCTATCATATTAGGATGAGTTGTCTGAGTCTAGTAGGTATGGGTTAGTGTCAGGGATTCAGTATTTCAAAAGGAAAATTGGAAATTGAATCCAATTTGTATGCAAATATATGCTGCACAAATATCCTCCCACTCTCATCCAGAACAATGCCTTGAAATTACCTTCACCCCAAGTAAGACACAGTTAGAGGAGAATAGATAGAAAATCAGTGAATACATATCTGGAATGGAAAATGCTCAGGAGTTCACAACCTTGGAGGTTGTAGAGGAGTTTCCAAAAGTAAGGGACAGGGTAAACACTCCACAAACATGGAGCTCTGCTGGCCTAAAAACTTTTAGAGCAACTGCCTCTGAGTTTGGGAACGTGAAAATTATGTTGTTGTCAGGAGAATTGGCTTCCTTTGTAGTGAGACCATCAAAGCTGGGTCTGCCACTATGTGACGTGGAGGACATGGTATCTTATTTTCCAATCAACATGAGGTAGCAGTGTTGATTTTCTTCTTTTTAGGTAAACTGTGGCCTCTGGGGACTAAGTGTCTCCCCGTTGGACTGTGAAGCCATTTGGTCCTCCTCCACTTTTTGTGGGGTTTTTGCTGCTGAACTGGGAGTTTGGTATTTGCTTCATGAAATTCAAGGAGTTCAACTGAGACACAGTGCTGGAGGGAGTTCTGCCATGTGCGGTGGTTAAGAGTCTGCAGAAGAACGCACCAACCACGCTTCTATCCCTCAAAGCTTGCCACATTGCATCCTTGTCCATAGCAACCTGATTCTGAACATTGCCCTGAATCCTCTTCATATAACAAGATGCCTTTAATTACAAGGGTCTGCTGGCTGCTTCATGTAATCCACAAGCCATTTGGAAGCCAATGGAAGATCCACATTGCTCCAACAGAGATGTTTTATCACACTCCTGCCCACCAAAGCTCTAGGCCCACTTCTCAGCAGGCTGCAACTTTCTGGCACCTCTGTTCTACACCATTTTCATGAAACCCAGACATGCAAGGCACTGTCTGGTACATCCATGATCAGCAACAGGACATCCAAAGGTTCTCCAGTGCCACCTGGTCATGGGAATTTCAAAAATTTCATGGTATTTATTTAGACATTTTTCAAGGATGAAGTTGGAGGCACTGTGGGTTTCAATTCATTCAGGAACCAGTAAATGGTGAGCAAGATTATTTCAATGAAAGCTCTGGAGAACCCTCACAGGCAAGGCTTCCCAAAGAATGGCCAAAAGGTCACATTAAGCCAGGCCCATTGAGGTCTACAATATGAGGTCCATGTGTGTTTTCACTCTCAACTATGGCTGCCAAGTCTTTCGAATGAAATCATGTGATATCTTGGCTGAAATTCCCAGAGCTCTGTGGAAAGCCACTCTGGGGCTAGATCTCAGTTTCCAAGGGTGACTCTCATACATGGCCTCTTAAATCACAACACAATACATGGCAATACTTCTCTGAGATCAGTTCCTGAACTCAGTCTATAAGGGGAATCACACCAGAGTTCAAGCCCAGGTAGACCTTGTTATGTCTTCCAACTGTCACACAAATATCCACAATTAAATCCAAAACACTTCCACATGGCACTCATCTTCTTCCATTTACACAATCATCATAACCTCTGGCTGGAGGTTTCCATGAGGGGTGCAGCCCAAGACAGTGTCCAATATAACCTCCCTTGTCCCTCTTTTGCCTAAAATCAGGGTGGCCAGGACATCCTTCCAGTGAACCCAGAGTGATCAAATAGGCCTGCCATTAATATGGCACTGCTTCTCCAATTTGAGGCCTACTGACTGTGTGTTTTAGATTCTTTATGTGAATTGGAGTCTTGAGAAAAACCAAGCACTTATGGGCTAGCCTCTGCAGGGTTTTGAGGAACACATTTGAACCAAATGATCACTGTTCTCACATGATGGAGAACAGGACACTTACAGAGGAATGCGAGAGACTTCATCCACACTGACTGCTCTTTTGTCCATTTTCGTTTTGGATGCACACATGGGATCCTTTTTTAGATCCATCAGGTGCTGAGAATCTAAGCCACAGTCTCACACAGAGCCAAAAGACTGATTCAGACACATCCCTTTCCAAAGCAATTAAGCAAAGAGCCACAGGTGATGCCCTTTCATTTCCATTTGAAAACTGTTTCTTTAGGCTCTACAATGGTGTGGCCTGAGGCAAAGGCCTTCCTGACATTCAGGGCAACAGAACAATTGATGAGCAAAAGGCCCAAAGCAGGGTTTCTTCACTTAGAATTTCCTGGTCAAACTGATATCTGAGTTTTCTGAGATGCTCCCATTTCTTTCAGCTCTCCAGTACATGGCCATGTCACAGAGCTTGGAGGTGGTACATATTTTGGACACAAAACCATGAGCCTATTCTGGAGAGTGGCCAGAATTCAGGAAGAAAACCGGAACTTAGGAAGATTGTTGGAGTTGTCCACCCATAAGTCAAGCCGCAGTCCATTCATAAATTGGGCAGAATTCAGGAAGAAAACAGGAACTTAGGAAGATTGTTGGAGTTGTCCACCCATAAGTCAAGCCGCAGTCCATTCATAAATTGGGCAAGTTGAGTCTAGACAGGACACATCCAATGATTCATTCTCTTTTTTAATATCTAAAACCACGGACACAGTGGGATACACAGACAAAGAAACACTGGCCTTGTCAAACGACTTACCAGAAACAGTTCACTCCAAACCAAACAAACCGCCTTTCCTACCTATTCTCAGAACATGAGACAAAATCTCAAACCCACACCCACACACACAAAGGAAGCTCCTTCCCCCAAGTAGGTCTGTGACTATTGGGAGTGTCCTCTGACTGGTGGGCCAAACTATGTTCTGATGAAATCGCCTGTCCTGTGTCACATATGGTCTCCTTGGCCAAATCTGTGAAGTTGTCACTAGCCAGCGGTGAGCCACTACCTGCTTTCTCAGGAAAGGCCCCTCTTTAGAGCTTTCCTGACATTTGTTCATCCTCACCTCAGTAGGTACCAAGAAAGACTGACTCTGTCCTTGGTAAATCCAAAAAATACGACCACTGGGACTGGGACTGAGACTGGCTCTGGGTGCCTGGCTTCCCGGATTCCAAGTTCAGAGAGTTCCATCACCAAGGAAGTGAGGTGAGATTACTTCCTTCAGGAATTCTTTGAGGTCATTGCCTTGGCAACCACTTTGTCCTAACTGTTGCTTACAATACTCCTATGAGATGGAGGCTGCCCTTTCTTCCTGTGACACTTTTACAAGTTAGAATGGTATATCAACCATAGGGACCCCGGAATAGCTCTCCACACATGCCTGGTTTGGTCTATCTTCTCTACATTAACAAGAGAGAGGCTTATTCAGACACAACCCTTCATCCTGGGAAGGTTGTTTGCGATGGAAGATGACATTTTCTCTCTCAGGTCCTTCATAGCTGCCTACATCTTCTCCAGGGATCAAGTCTGCATGGACATTTGAGGTTCTCAGCAGGAGGAAGATACCCTACATTCCTGTATTGTAAGACGAACTCTGTCCCTGCTCTTCTGCAAAGTTAGATTAGGGTAAGAGTGTATGGTTAGGGTTAATAACATGTTCGATTTGGGTTACGAATCATTGCGAAGGATGATTAATAGTATTGGGAACCTGCGATATTTATAAGATTATAGAGGTGAAATATAAGTATGGAAACAGAAATCTAGGTAAGATTTGAAGCCCAGAAGGGCATTAGGCCCTTGATTGGGATACTTAGCTTAAAATTACGTTCTGCACAGATGTCTCAGATAAATCGATAATCAATGGCATAGGACCTTACACCTTGGATGATTGATTTTAGAAGAGAACATCCACTCAAATTGAGATAGTCGGTGGGATTAGGAAGGTAGTCAGTAGGTTTAGGAAATAGAGTGAGTATAGGATTTGGGGCAAAAGTTCTGTAGCAATAGGGTTTTTGTTATAGAGTGAATGTAAATTTCAGCACATGTGAAGAGTCAGTCACATGATGAACTGGGGAAAATATGTAAAAAGGAAAATATCAATACAGACATTATGAAATGAGGCAATTATACAGTGAGTGATAGGATTAGACATTTTCAATAGGGTTGAGATTGAATACATAATCTTAGGAAGAAACAAATATGTCGTCACCAATAGGAATGACATTTGAAAGCATTAGGCAACCTGGACATTTATCGTTTTAGTAATCCATGTTCACTTTCCATTTAGGATTTGGTACAATCATAAGTGTGATCTTTGCATTTTGTGCCCAGAAAAATATTGTGATCAAATGTGTATGTAGATCATATGACATGAGTATTTCTTCCACCATTACTGGGAGCAATATTTGAAGACATATAAATTAGTATTGGGGGTACAAAGTGGTGTACCCTGTGTCTTTGAATATAGAGATAATGCATGAATAGACCATACTGTGAATAAATATTATAACTGGTTCCACTTTAAATAATGGATTGAATTGATATCTGAAAATATATAGGAAATCATATATTGACATACAATCATTCACTCCAACCAGTTATATATCTAGTGGTAATCTTAGGGTTATTGTTTATCATGAAGTGTGTGTGAGTTTTGTTTCAAAAGTGATTATGGAAATCGAAAATAATATGTTTGGAAAAAAGTCTCATAAAAAGACCAATCAAGAAATATGGAGGAATTCATGTGTTCTGAAGCAGGAAGTGATTGAAAGTGAAACGAGTGCCTATAAATTTTCTAAATTGTGAATGAAATATATATCCTGTTATGTGCATAAACTGATGAAATAGTAATGTACCAGTGTTGAATAAAAGTGAACGTCAAAATACACATCATGTCCAATAGGAATCTACTTGCATTGATGTTAAACTGGGTCAGTTACTGTAGAAATATTAGAATTGCATGCATTATTCACCAAAGAGAGTTTTTTTTTTATTTTTATTTATGGTTGTTCAAAACATTACATAGTTCTTGATATATCATATTTTACACTTTGATTCAAGTGGGTTATGAACTCCCATTTTTACCCTGTATACAGATTGCAGAATCACATCAGTTACACATCCATTGATTCACATATTGCCATACTAGTGTCTGTTGTATTCTGCTGCCTTTCGTATCCTCTACTATTCCCCCTGGCCTCCCCGCCCCTCCCCACTTCTCTCTCTACTCCCTCTACTGTAATAAATTTCTCCCCCTTGTATTATTTTTCCCTTTCCCCTCAATTCCTCTTGTATGTAATTTTGTATAACCCAGAGGGTCTCCTTCCAATTCCATGCAATTTCCCTTCTCCCTCCCTTCCTCCTCTCATCCCTGTTTAATGTTAATCATCTTGTCATGCTCTTCATCCCTATCTGTTCTTAGTTACTCTCCTTATATCAAAGATGACATTTGGCATTTGTTTTATAGGAATTGTGTAGCTTCACTTAGCATAATCTAGTCTAATGCAATCCATTTCCCTGCAAATTCTATGATTTTTTATTTTTCAATGCAAAGTAATAATCCATTGTGTATAAATGCCACATTTTTTTATCCATTTTTCTATTGAAGGGCATCTAAGTTGGTTCCACAGTCTTGCTGTTGTGAATTGTGCTGCTATGAACATCGATGTAGCAGTGTCCCTGTAGCATGCTATTTTTAGGTCTTTAGTGAATAGACCAAGAAGGGCAATAGCTGGGTCAAATGGTGGTTCCATTCCAAGCTTTCCAAGAAATCTCCATACTGCTTTCCAAATTGGCTGCAGCAATTAGCAGTCCCACCAGCAATGTACAAGTGTACCTCTTTTCCCACATCCTTGCCAGCACTTCTTGTTGTTTGACTTCATAATGGCTGCTAATCTTACTGGAGTGAGATGGTATCTTAGGGTGGTTTTGATTTGCATTTCTCTGACTGCTGGAGATGGTGAGCATTTTTTCATGTACTTGTTGATTGATTGTATGTCCTCATCTGAGAAGTGTCTGTTGAGGTCCTTGGCCCATTTGTTGATTGGGTTATTTGTTATCTTATTGTCTAATTTTTTGAGTTCTTTGTATACTCTGGATATTAGGACTCTATCTGAAGTGTGAGTAGTAAAGATTTCTTTCCAGTATGTAGGCTCCCTATTTACCTCTTATTGTTTCTTTTGCTGAGAAAAAACTTTTTTAGTTGAGTAAGTCCCATTTGTTGATTCTAGTTATTAACTCTTGTACTATAGGTGTCCTATTGAGGAATTTGGAGCCCAACCCCACAGTATGTACATCGTAACCAAATTTTTCTTCTATCAGACAGTGTGTCTCTGATTTGATATCAAGGTCCTTGATTCATTTTGAGTTAACTTTTGTGCATGGTGAGAAAAAGGGATTCAGTTTCATTTTGTTATATATGGATTTTCAGTTTTCCCAACACCATTTGTTGAAGATGCTATCCTTCCTCCATTGCATGCTTTTAGCTCCTTTATCAAATATAAGATAGTTGTAGTTTTGTTGATTGGTTTCTCTGTCCTCTATTCTGTACCATTGGTCCACCTGCCTGTTTTGGTACCAGTACCATGCTATTTTTGTTACTATTGCTCTGTAGTATAGTTTGAAGTCTGGTATCGCTATACCGCCTGATTCACACTTCCTGCTTAGCATTGTTTTGCAATTCTGGATCTTTTATTTTTTCATATGAATTTCATGATTGCTTTCTCTATTTCTACAAGAAATGCCTTTGGGATTTTGATTGGCATTGGATTAAACCTATAGAGAACTTTTGGTAATATCGCCATTTTGATGATGTTAGTTCTGCCTATCCATGAACAGGGTATATTTTTACATCTTCTAAGATCTTCTATTTCTCTCTTTAGGGTTCTGTAGTTTTCATTGTATAAGACTTTCACCTCTTTTGTTAGGTTGATTTCCATTTTTTTTTTTTAGGATATTGTGAATGGAGTGGTTGTCCTCATTTCCATTTCAGAGGATTTGTCACTGATATACAGGAATGCCTTTGATTTATGCGTGTTGATTTTATATCCTGCCACTTTGCTGAATTCATTTATTAGCTCTATTAGTTTCTTTGTAGAACCTTTTGGGTCTGCTAGGTATAGAATCATGTCATCTGCAATAGTGATAATTTAAGTTATTCTTTTCCTATTTATATGCCTTTAATTTCTTTCATCTGTCTAATTGCTCTGGCCAGTCTTTTGATAACTATATTGAACAAAAGTGGTGAGAGCAGGCATCCCTGTCTTGTTCCAGATTTTAGAGGGAATGTCTTCAATTTTTCTCCATTCAGAATGATGCTAGCCTGCGGTTTAGCATAGATTGCTTTTACAATATTGAGGAATGTTCCTGTTATTCCTAGTTTTTCTAGAGTTTTGAACATAAAGGGATGCTGTACTTTGTCGAATGCTTTTTCTGCATCTATCTAGATGATAATATGGTTTTTATTTTAAGTCTATTGATGTGGTGAATAACATTTATTGATTTTCGTATATTGAACCCTCCTTGCATCCCAGGGATGAATCCTACTTGATCATGGTGCACATTTTTTTGATATGTTTTTGTATCTGATTTGCCAGAATTTAATTTAAGATTTTTGCATTTAGGTTCATTAGAGATATCGGTCTTTAGTCTTCTTTCTTTGAAGTGTCTATCTGGTGTAGGAATCAGGGTGATATTGGCCTCGTAGAATGAATTTGGAAGATCTCCCTCTTTTTCAATTTTCTGAAATAGCTTTAAAAGTATTGGTATTAGTTCATATTTAAAGGTATTGTAAAACTCTGCTGTATACCCATACGGTCCTGGGATTTTCTTAGTTGGTAATCTTTGGATGGTTTTTTTTTATTTCCTCAATTGATATTGGTATGTTTAGGTTGTCTATATCCTCCTAACTAACTCTGGTCAGATCATATGACTTAGGAAATTTTTTGATGCCTTCACTATCTTCTATTATTTTAGAGTATAAGGATTCAAAGTAATTTCTGATTTTCTTTTGTATTTCTGAAATATCTGTTGGGATATTGCCTTTTTCATCCCGTATGATAGTAATTTGAGTTCTCTCTCCTCATCGTTAGCATGGCTAGGGGTCTGTCCATTTTATTTATTTTTTCCTCCAATTGGTGTGACGTGTCTACCACGCCCGTGGACCCCTGTGGTGTTCTGCCAATCAGTTGCAGGTCTGCCTACCTTGCAGGCGTGGGTGGCGGCACTGCTCTACTCCTACTCCAATTGGGGTGACGTGACTACCACGCCGGCGGACCGCTGTGCCTGGTCCGCCGGTTGGTCGCAGGTCTGCCTACCTTGTGAGCACGGGCTACAGATCTGTTCTGCCCCTACTCCAAATATGGTAACGTGTCTGCCGCGCCAGCCAGCCGCTGGGCCTCTTCTTCTGGTCAGGTGCAGGTCTGCTACCTTGCGGGCGCGGGTGGTGGCTCTGCTCTGCCCCTACTCCAATTGGTGTGTCGTGACTACCATGCCGGCAGGTTGCTGTGCCTGTTCTGTGCGTGGGCGAAGGCTCTGTTCTGCCCCTACTCCTATTGGGGTGATGTGACTACCATGCTGGTGACCCACTGGGATTTTACTAGGCATGGGAGAAGGCTCTGCTCTGCAACTACTCCAATTGGGGTGACGTGACTACCACACCTGCGGGTCGCTGGGCCTGTTCTGTGCACGGGCGGCGGCTCTGTTCTGCCTCTACTCCAATTGGGTTGATGTAACTACCATGCAGGTGTGTCACTGGGTCTGTTCCAGTCGCGGGCAGCTGCTCTGCTCTGCCCCTCTGGCTTGATGACAAAGTGAGAGAGACCCGGGTGTTTGTGACTCACTTTCTTCACCAGGAGACCAACTGTTTCTGTCACTGCTGGTATCAATGAAGTTATATCCTCTGCTGCTTTCTGATGACATCAGAAATTTGCCATGTTGGTATCCCATGTGAAAGGCAGCATTTCGTTCCCTTTTCTGGGTGACCAAAGCAATGAGTGAGTCCTGACCGGCCCTCACAAGCCGTGTCTCAATCCTGTTGCCACTGCCTATGAAGGCTCGGTTGATATTTACCTCCACAGTATTCAGCAAGACCTGGACCGAGAAGCAGTTTCCGCGGGTTCTTTAGCCCTGGGCCAGATCAGTTCCGAGAGGTGGAATTCGGCCGCTCTGGGCTTTGTGTATGTTCTAATAGGAGCAGGCTCCAAGACGGAGTTTCTGCAGGTTCTTTAGCACTGAGCCTGAGTAATTTGTCTGCAACACAAAGGTGAATGGCATCCTGAAATTACCTGTTCTATCGCTGAATGAGCTTCGATCAGTCAAAAACAGGGATGGTGACATCAGCTCTCCAAGATAGTGGCCGCTGGCTTCCTCTGTGGTCTGACCGGTGTGGAGAACCGAATTGGACCGCATCCTTACCCATCTCAAACAAAGAATTCAGCACTTAGTACAGTGATTGCATACCTGGCAGGAGCCCACAGAATCCACACCGCTGTATATTTGCATTGCTATCTCTTCGTTTCCCAGTGCGCGCCGCAGACTCTAGCCACAGACCGATTTCCTGAATAAGCAGCATGACCCTCCATGCGGACAAATCACTCGTGTTTGAGCTCGTGTAGCTGATCCTCGTGAGATGGAAATATGTCCACTAGGTTTTGGAGCACCCCAATTTTGCTGGAAATTTCTAACAAGATATATTTTAGCCGTTATAACTCGTCATTCTCCCGCACAGTGACGCGGTACATGGGGGTGATGCACTCCCTTCACCACCATCATATGATCCCCCGAAGTTAGTTTTCAGTACTAAGAAACAAATATGTATTTCAGGTGGATGAATATTTCTGAGAATATTCTTGTGAAAACATGATTATAAATGCACATACATGAATATGAATGAATTTAGGGAGTGTATAATAAGAAAAATATACTTCATATTTTGAAAAATCTGGAGAGTGAATATATATATATATATATATATATATATATATATACACTCACAGACATTAAAAAGTAGCATTATGTATGCCAATCAAAATTCACATGAAATAATATATCATCCACAGATCCAAAAATATTCATTTTAATGAACATGGATTTATGTTGTTTAACTAAGAAGCTCACTCATATGTTGTATTTTCAGTTCCAACAGCGTTTAGTAGGAGTGATCTCTTCTCACAATTTGCATCTGCCAAGCCAGCCACCTCACAAAATGTACGAGTGATACCAGGTAGAATTCTAAATGTGCATATGAAAATACATGTGATGAATAGGCTACAGAGAAAGGGAGACAGTTATTCACATATTTGTTAACTTTTAAAACACATGGAGAACTATTTCAATTAAAATTCGCTAGATTTATAACACCTATCATTTATCATACGAAAGGCAAGTCCAACTATACACCATGCCTCCTGTGAACCTCTTGTATTTCTATTCTGTTTGGGTTATTTTTATCCACCATATTAGGATTAGAAGTCAAAGTCTAGTAGGGTATGTGTTAGTGTCAGGGATTCAGTATTTTGAATGGAAAATTGGAAAATGTATCCAATGTGTATGCAAATATGTGCTACACAAAAAATTCCCACTCTCATTCAGCACAATGCCTTGACATTACCTTCGCCCCACATAAGACACAATTAGAGGAGAAGAGTTAGAAAATCTGTGAATACATATGTGGAATGAAAAATGCTCAGGAGTTCACAAATTTGCAGGTGGTAGAGGAGTTTCCAAATGTAAGGGACAGGGTAAAAACTCCACAAACATGAAGTTCTGCCAGCCTAACATCTGGAGAAACTGCCTCTGAGGTTGGGCAATGAAATATATGCTGTTGTCAGGAGCATTAGTTTCATTTGTTGTGAGACCATCATAGCTGAGTCTTCATCTATGTGATCTGGATGACATGGATTCTTATTTTCCAATGAACATGAGGCAGCAGTGCTGAATTTTCTATTTGTAGGTAACCTGTGGCCACTGGGGTCTAAATGTCTCCCCTTGTGGACTGTAATTCCATTTGGTCATCCTCCACTATTCGTGGTATTTCTTGCTGCTGCACTGGGAGTTTGGTATTTGCTTCATGAAATACAAGGAGTTCAACTGGGACACAGTGCTGAAGTGAGTTCTGTCAAGTGTGGTGGGTCAGGTTCGTCAGGAGAATGCACCAACCAGGCTTCTATCCCACATAGCTTGCCCCATTTTCCATAGCAACCTGATTCTGAACATTGCCCTAAAACCTCTCCATATAACAATATGCTTTTACATATAAGGGTCTACTGGCTGAAAAATGTCAGTCACAATCCATTTGGAAGCCAATGGCAGATTCACATGCCCCCACCACAGATGTTTTATTACACACCTGCCATCCACTACTCTAGTACAACTACTCAGCAGGATCCAACTTACTGGCATCTCTGTTAAACACCATTTTCATAAAACCCAGTCAATCAAGGCACTGTCTTGTATACTCATGATCAGCAACAGGACATTCAAATGTTCTCCAGAGCTACCCGGTCATGGGAATTTCAAAAATTTCATGGTATTGATCTAGCCAATTTTCAAGGATGAAGTTGGAGGCACTGTGGATTTCAATTCACTCAGAAACCATTAAATGGTGAGGAAGCTCATTTCAATGAAAACTCTGGAGAATTCTTACAGGCAAGGCTTCCAAAAGTGCCCAAAAGTCAGATTAAGCCAGGCCCATTGAGGTCTACAATGTATGTTCCATGTGTGTTTTGACTCTCAAATATGGCTGCCAAGTCTTTAAGAATAATATCATGTGATATCCTGGCTGAGATTCCCTGTGCTCTGTGGAAAGTCACCTTGGGCCTAGATGTCACTTTCCAAGGACAACTCTCATGCATGGCCATCTAAAATTCCAACACAATTCCTGGCAATAATTCTCTGAGATCAGTAAAAGAACTCAGTCTCTAAGGGGAATCACACCAGAGTGCAAGCCTAGGTGGACCCAGTGATCTCTTCCAACCGCCAGACATATGTCCACAATTAAAACCAAACACTCTCACATGGCCCTCATCTTCTTCCATATAGACACTCATCATATCCTCTGGCTGGAGGTTTCCATAAGGGACGCAGCCCACGACAGTGTCTAAAATAAGCTCCCTGCCCCTCATTTGCCTAAAGTCAGGGTGGCCTGGACTCTCTTCCTGTGAACCAGGAGTGATCAAATAGGCCTGCCTTTAATATTGCTTGGCTTCTCCAACTTGAGGCCTTCTAGCTTTGGGGTTTAGATTCTTTAAGTGAATTGGAGTCATGAAAATCAAGCACCTATGGCCTAGCCTCTGCAGGGCTTTGAAGAACTCATTTGACCCAAAGGATCCCTATTCTCACTTGATGAATATCAGGAACCTACCAGAGGAAGGCAAGAGAGTTCATCAACAATATCTGATCTTTTTGCCATTTTGGTTTTGGATGCACGCATGGGATCTATCTTTAGATCCATCAGGTGCTGAGAATCTAAGCCACAGCCTCACACAGGGCCAACAGGCTGATTCAGACATATCCCAATCCTAAGCAATTAAGCAAAGAGCCACAGGTGATGCCCTTTCATTTCCATTTGAAAACTCTTTTCTTCAGGCTTCACAAAGTGGTGGCTTGAGGCAAAAAACTTCCTGACATTCAACAGAACAATAGGTAAGCAGAAGGACCAAAGCAGGGTTTCTCCACTGAGACTTTCCTGGTCAACAGATATCTGAGATTTCTGAGATGCTAGCCATTTCCTTCAGCTTCCAGTACATAACAATGTCACAGATCTTGGAGGCAGTACAAATCTTGGACACAAAACCATGATACTATTCTGGAGAGTCGCCAGAATTGAGAGAGAAAACAGAAAATTAGGAAGCTTGTAGGTGTTGCCCATCCATAAGGCAAGCCAGAGTCCACTCATGAATTGGGCAGGATGAATTCTGGGAAGCTTTCTACTAGACAGAACACATCCATTGATGCATTGTCTTTTCTAATGTCTACAACAATGGACTCAGTGGGATACACACACACATAGGAACACTCGCCTTGTCAAAGGACTTAATACAAATATTCCACTCCATACCAAACAAACCGCCTTTCCTACCTATCCTCAGAACATGAGACAAAACCACAAACTCACACCCACACCCACAAAGGCACCTCCTTCCCCCTAGTAGGTCTGTGACTCCCCGGAGTATCCTCTGACTAGTGAGCCATACTATGTTCCTCCAAAATGACCTCTCCTGTCTCAGATCATGTCTGCTTGGCCAACTCTGTGAAGTTCTCAAGAGCCAGCGGTGAGGCACTACCTGCCTTCTCAGGAAAAGCCCCTCTTCAGAGGTTTCCTGGCATTTGGCCTTCCTCACATCTGTAGGTACCAAGAAAGACTGACTCTGTCCTTGGTAAATCCAAACATGTCAGACCACTGGGACTAGGACAGAGACTGTCTCTGGGTGCCTGGATTCCTGGATTTCAAGTTCAGAGAGTTCCATCACCAAGGAAGTGAGGTGAGATCACTTCCTTCAGGATCTGAATTATGTCACTGCCTTGGCAACCACTTTGTCCTAACAGTTGCTTCCAAAATACTATGAGGTGGAGGCTGCCCTGATTTTCATGGGACACTTTCTCTAGTTAGAATGTTATATCAACCGTAAGCACCCGGGACCAGCTTCCACACAGGACTGGTTTGGTCCATGTTCTAAACATTAAGAAGAGAGAGATTGATTCAGACACAACCCTTCATCCTGACCAGGATGATTGCCATGGAAGATGACTTTTGCTTTCTGAGGTAATTCATAGCTGCCTTCATCTTCACCAGGGATCACTTCTGCATGAACATTTGAGTTTCTCAGCAGGTGAACATCCCCTAGATTCCTGTAGTTTAATACACACACTGTTCCTGCTCTCCTGCAAAGTTAGTGTATGGTTAGGGTTAATAATATGTTCGATTTGGGTTAGGAATCATTCTGCAGGATGAATAATGAGATTGGGAACCTGCGATATTTATAAGAATATATAGGTGAAATATATGTATGAAAACGGGAATCTAAGAAGGATTTGAAGCCCAGAAGGGCATTGAGCCCTTTATTTGGATACTTAGTGTTGAATTATGTTCTGTACAATTGTCTCAGTTAAATCGAAATACAGTGGCATAGGACCTTGTACCTTGGATGATTGAATTTAGAAGAGAATATCCAGTCAAAAAGGGATAGTCAGTAGGATTAGGAAGATAGTCAGTAGGTTTAGGAAGAAGAGTGAGTATATGATTTGGAATAAAAAGCTTCTTTAGCAATAGGGTTTCATTGGGAGAGTGAATGTAAATGTCAGCACATGTGAAGAGTTAGTCACAATGATGAACTGGGGAAAATGTGTAGGAAAGCAGGTGTCAATAGAGACATTAGGAAATCAGGCAAAGTATAAAGTGAGTCATAGGATTAGACATTTTCAACAGGGTTGAGTTTGAATACATAATCATAGGAAAAAACAAATATGTCGTCACGAATGGGAATGACATTTGAGAGCATTAGGCAACCTGGACATGGATGTTATTAGTTATCCACGTTCACTTTCCTTTTAGGCTTTTGTACAATCATAAGTGTTACATTTTTATGTTTTTTTTTTGTTCAGAATATTACTGTGATAAAATGTATATGTAGATCAGGTGACATGAGTATTTCTTTCACCATTTTTGGGGGCAATATTTTGAAGACGTATACATTAGTATTAGGGGTACAAAGAGGTGTACCCTGTGTCTATTAATATAGAGATAATGCATGAATAGACCATACTATGAATAAATAACGTAACTGATTCCACTTTAAATAATGGATTGAATTGATATGTGAAAATATATAAGAAATCTTATATTGATATACAATCATTCATTCCAACCAGTTATATATCTAATGGTAATATTAGGATTATGGTTTATGAAGAATGGTGTTTGAGTTTTGCTTTATACTTGATGATGTTAAACAAAAATAATGTGTTTGGAAAGAAGTCTCATGAAAAGACCAGTCAAGAAACATGGAGGGATACATGTGTTCTGAATCAGGAAGTGATTGATCGTGAAACAAATGCCTATAAATTTTCTAATTTGTGACTGAAATATATATCCCATGATTTGCATAAACTGAAGACATAGTAACGTACAAGTGTTGAATAAAAATGAAAGTCAAAATACACATCATGTCCCCTGGAAATCAACTTGCATTGATTTTCAACTGGCTAAGTAACTGTAGAAATATTAGGGTTTGTATGCACCATTCACTGAATTTAGTTTTCAGTACTAGGAAAAAATATGTATTTCAGGTGGATGATTATTTCTGAAAATAATCTTGTGGAAAGTTGATTATAAATCCACAGATATGAATATGAATGAATTTAGGGAGTGCATAATAAGACACATATATTTCATATTTTGAAAAATCTAAAGAGTATATATATATATATATATATATATATATATATATATATATACATATACATATATATATACACACACACGCAAAAGCACAGATATTAAAAAGTAGCAATACAGGAGATCCATTATGAAGGCAGGCATGGAGAAATCAAGTCTCTGATCTCTTCAGCTGTGCGGGCATAGGGAGTCGTAAATTGTCTAAATGCTGTTTGCTCAGAATCACTAGGCAATATTGACCTGTTGTGAATCTGGGGTGAACAGTCTGGGCCCCTCAGAACACACACAAAGCCCGGATTGGCTGCATTCAAGCTTAGATTCGTCTGGTTTTTGTGACTCAGCACTAACATTCCCGCTGAAATAACTGGTCGGGCTTTCTGAATTGAGAGTTAAAAGCCAACTGAGCCTTCATAGGCAGTGGCCACAGGATTGAAATGGGGCTTGGGAGAGATAGTCAGGACCCACCTGTTGCATTGGTCACCCAGCAAAGGGAACGAACGGTCACCATTTGAATGGGATACCACCATGGCAGAGAACTGACGTCACAGGCGGAGGAGATAACTTCATTGAAACCAGTGCGACAAGTGTGTAATCCCATTGCCATATCTCTCAACAACGCAGGGAAACCTCAAGGGCCCTTCCCACCTCTGCCGTAATGGCCCCTCCCAGCTCTCCAAGGAGCGCGATACCCAGACCTAGGGAATCAAGATTGGCTCGGGACTCGCGGCGTGGAATTCCCTGCTACCGCTCCCACCAGTGCTGACAATTGAGGTCTCTTACACCACCTACCGGGGCCATGGCTCCTGAAGGGCAAGCAAATTCGCTGGAGGTTCTCAGCCCCAAGCTCTACAAACTTATTGTCTGAGGAAGGCAAACAAGGAGAGTGTGCCCAGGCGTTCATGGAAACAGGGCTACCAGGAGCAGAGGCCTGGCTTGTAACCAGTATTGTGGTGAGCATCACAGGTGAGTGGGGCCTGGCTTGAGGAAGCACAAGAGAAAGCCCTAGGCACTCAGAATTGGAGACCCGCCCAGTCTGGGAGGAAGAGCTGCTGCACAGTGATTGGTTCTCACTTATTGAGAGGAGAAGCTTGGCCCAGTGCGCACAGCTCCACCTACTGGAAGAGAAGTTATTTGAACTCTAGGACTGCATGTATTATTATTATTTTTTTATTTGTTTTTTTTTCTTTCATTTTCATTTTTGTTATTGTTGTTCTTTAACTTTTTTAAATGTTTTTATTTTTTAATTTTTTTATTTTATTATTATTATTATTATTTTAAATTTTAATTTTCAATTTTTTAATCATCATCATTACTTAAAACTTTCTTTCTTTATTTTCTATTTTTTTCTTTTGTCTTTTCATTTCTTTTCATTTTTCTTATTCCCCCTTCCTTGAATTCTACCTGCCTACTCTCATTCTCTTTAGTGACTTCTCCCTTCCCTTCTAATATCTTTCCTCCCAAGCATCAAATAAATTTATAAGAGTAAGCAGTAACTCAGTAGTCAAACAGAACAAGAAGTAACATGAGCAGCATAAAAAAGAAAGGAAGAAAAAAAGTACAAACAATGAAGGACAGGCTAAATATTCAAGAGCATCTGGAGTCATCAGAAAAATGGTCATATAAAGAACTCAAGTAATACCTTAGACAGATGGAATGGAACCTTAAAGAGGATACGAGACAGCAAAAACAAACAGTGATAAAACGCATTGAAAATGAATTACATAAACAGATAAAATGAGAAATTAAGCATCTTTATCAGGAGATAGAGATTATTAGAAAAATCAAACAATAATTCTAGAAATCAAGGAAATGATAAACCAAATTAAAAACTCAATTGAGAGTATCACTAACAGAGTAGAGCAAGTAGAAGACAGAATGTCAGATAATGAAGACAAAATATATCATCTTGAAAAAAGTCTAGCCAACAAAGAAATGCTGTAAAAAATTATGAGAAAACATTCAAGAGATATGGGATAACATAAAAAAAACAAACTAATGAGTCATATTGATAGAGGAAGGTACAGAGATTAAAACCAAGGGAATGAGAAACCTGGTGAATGAAATAATTACAGAAAACTTTCCAGAAATAAAAATGGAAACGGATAAACAAATTGTAGATGCTTACGGGACACCGAGCACACAAAATCACAGTAGACCAATGCCAAGACACATTGTTATAAAGATATCCAATATACAGAACAAAGAGAAAATATTAAAAGCTACCAGAGAAAGGAGGCAGATTACAATCATTACAATCAGGGGTAAACCAAAAAGTTTAACAATGGATTTTTCATCATAGACGCTGGAAGTGAGAAGATCCTGGAACAACGTACTTCAAACACTGAAAGACAATGGATGCCAACCAAGAATTATGTATCCAGCAAAATTAAGCTTAAGATAAGACAACGAGATAAAAATATTTCATGATAAACAAAAGCTAAAAGAATTTCAGCCAGATAACCAGCATTGCAAAGCATCTTGAGCAAAACACTACACGAGGAAGAAATGAAAATCAACAACGAAAACCATCAGTGAGAAGTACCTCAGTAATGACAGAGGGAAGGGGAAAAGCAAATCATGGAGAATCAAACTAATTAAAAAAATATATATAAAAACATGGGTGGCAGTACAAACCATATATCAATAGTAACTCTAAATGATAATGGCTTAAACTCTCGAATAAAGTGACATTGGCTTGTAACTTGAAATAAAAAAAAACCAAATCCAACAATATGTTGCCTCCAAGGGACACATCTGAATGGAAAAGACATACACAGGCTGAAGGTGAAAGATTGGGAAAATTTATACCATGCACACGGTCCTCGAAAGCAAGCAGGGGTGCCCATCCTCCTATCGAATAAAATCGACCTCAAGACTAATTTAATCAAAGGGATAAGGAAGGACTTTATATACTGTTAAAAGAAACCATTCACCGACAAGACATAACAATTATCAATATTCACGCAGCAAATAATGGTGCTGCGACGTTCATAAAACAATTTATCCTCAAGTTCAAGAATCAAATAGACCACAATACAATAATTATGGGTGACTTCAACTCACCTCTCTCACCATTGGACAGATCCTCCAAACAAAAGTTGAATAAAGAAACTATAGAACTCAATATCACAATCAATACCCTATACTTAACTGACATATATAGAATATATCAACCATCATCAAGTGGATATACTTTTTTCTCACCAGCACATGGATCCTTCTCAAAAATAGACCATATGTTATGCCATAGGGCAACCCTCAGTAAATATAAAGGGGTGGAGATAATACCATGAATTTTTTGTGATCATAATGGAATGAACCTGGAAACCAATGATAAAGAAGGAAGAAAAAATCATACATCACATGCAAAATGAAGAATATGTTACTGAATGATCAATGGGTTACAGAAGACATAAAGGAGGAAATCAAAAAATTCTTAGAGATAAATTAAAATACAGACACAACATATCAGATTCTATGGGACACAATGAAAAGAAGTTTTAAGAGGTAAATTCATCGCCTGGAGGTCATTCCTCAAAATAGAAAAACAAACAAACAAACAAATGAGCTCACATTTCATCTCAAAGCCCTAGAAGAAGAAGAGCAAAACAACAGAAAATGTAGCAGAAGGAAAGAAATAATTAAAATCATAGCGAAATTGAAACAAAAGAAACTATTGAAAAAATTAACAAAACTAAAAGGTGCTTCTTCAAAAAGATAAATAAGATCGACAGACCCTTAGCCATGCTAACGAAGAGAAGAAGAGAGAGAACTCAAATTACTAACATACGGGATGAAAAAGGCAATATCACAACAGATGCTACATAAATACAGAAGAAAATTAGAAATTATTTTGAAAAACTGTATTCCAATAAAATAGAAAATAGTCAAGACATCGATAAATTTCTTAAGTCATATGATTTGACCAGACTGAGTCAGGAGGAAACACACAATTTAAACTGACCAATATCAATGGATGAAGTAGAAGAAGCAATCAAAAGACTACCAACCAAGAAAAGCCCAGGAACGGATGGGTATACAGCAGAGTTTTACAAAACCTTTAAAGAAGAATTAATACCAATACTTTTCAAGTTATTCAGGAAATAGAAAAACTGGAAGCTCTGCCAAATTCATTCTATGAGGCCAACATCACCCAGATTCTGAAACCAGACAAAGACACCTCAAAGAAAGAAAACTACAGACCAATATCTCTGATGAACCTAGATGCAAAAATCCTCATTAAAATTCTGGCGAATTGGATACAAAGGCACATCAAAAAAATTGTGCACCATGATCAACTTGAATTCATCCCTGGGATGCAAGGAGGCTTCAATATATGGAAATCAATAAATGTTATTCATAACATCAATAGACTTAAAGATAAGAACCATATGATCATCTTGATAGATGCAGAAAAACCATTCAACAAAGTAGAGCATTCCTTTATGTTCAAAACATTTTAAAAACTAGGGATAACAGGAACTTACCTCGACATTGTAAAAGATAACTATGTTAAGCCTCAGGCTAGCATCATTCTGAATGGAGAAAAATTGAAGGCATTCACTTTAAAATCTGGAACAAGGCAGAGATATCCTCTATCACCACTTCTATTCAATATAGTTCTCGAAAAACTGGCCAGAGCAAATTAGAGAGATGAAAGATATTAAAGGCATAAAAATAGGAAAAGAAGAACTTAAATTATCACTATTTGTAGATGACATGATTCTATACATAGAAGACCCAAAAGGGTCTACAGAAAAAACTACTAGAACTAATAAATGAATGCAGCAATGTGGCAGGATATAAAATCAACATGCAGAAATCAAAGGCATTTCTGTATATCAGCGACAAAACTTCTGAAACAAAAATGAGTCAAAACACTGCATTCCCAATTTCCTCAAAATAATTAAATACTTGGGAATCAACCTAACAAAAGAGGTGAAAGATTTATATAATGCAAACTACAGAACCCTAAAAAGAGAAATAGAATAAGATCTTAGAAGATGGAAAAATATACCCTGTTCATGGATAGGCAGAACTAACATCATCAAAATTGCTATATTACCAAAAGTTCTCTATAGGTTTAATACAATGCCAATCAAAATCCCAAAGGATTTTTTTTTGTAGAAATAGATAAAGCAATCATGAAATTCAAATGGAAAAATAAAAGACCCAGAATAGCAAAAGCAATTCTAAGCAGGAAGTGTGAATCAGGCAGTATAGTGATACCAGATTTCAAACTATATTACAGAGCATTCATAACAAAAACAGCATGGTACTGGTACCAAAACAGGCGGGTGGACCAATGGTACAGAATGGAGGACACAGAGACTAATCCAAAAATCTACAACTGTCTTATATTTGATAAAGGAGCTAATGGCCTGCAATGGAGGAAGGATAGCATCTTCATCAAATAGAGTTGGGTAAACTGGAAATCCATATGCAACAAAATGAAACTGAATCCCCTCCTCTCGCCATGCACAAAAGTTAACTCAATGTGGATCAAGGAGCTAGATTCAAATCAGAGTCTCTGCGTCTGATAGAATAAAAAGTTGGCTCCTATCTACATATTGTGTGGTCAGGCTCCAAATTCCTTAATAGGACACCCATAGAATAAGAGTTAATAATAAGAATCAACAAATGGGACTTACTTAAACTGATTTTTTTTTTCTTAAAGAGAGAAACAATAAGAGAGGTAAATATGGAGCCTACATCATGGGAACAAATTTTTAGTCCTCACCCTTCACATGGAGCCCTAATATCCAGAGTATACAAAGTATACAAAGAACTCAGAAAATTAGACAATAAGATAACCAATAACCCAATGGGCCAAGGACCTGAACAGAAACTTCTCAGAGGAGGACATAGAATCAATTAACAAGTACATGAAAAAATGCTCTCCATTTCTAGCAGTAAGAGAAATGCAAATAAAAACCACCCTAAAATACCATCTCAATCCAGTGAGATTGGCAGCCATAATGAAGTCAAACAACAACAAGTGCTGGCGAGGATGTGGGGAAAAGGGTACTCTTGTACATTGCTGGTGGGACTGAAACTGGTGCGGCCAATTTGGAAAGCATTATGGAGATTCCTGGGAAATCTGGGAATGGAAGCACCATTTGATCCAGCTATTGCCCTTCTCGGACTATTCCCTGAAGACCTTAAAAGAGCGTACTACAGGGATACTGCCACATCGATTTTCATAGCAGCACAATTCACAATTGCTACACTGTGGAACCAACCCAGATGCCCTTCAATAGATGAATGGATAAAAAAATGTGACTTTTATATACTATGGAGAATTACGCAGCACTAAAAAATGACCAAATCTTGGAATTTGCAGGGAAATGCATGGCACTGAGCAGATTATGGTTAGTGAAGCTAGCCAATCCCTAAAAAACAAATGCCAAATGTCTTGTTTGATATAATGAGAGCACCTAACAACAGAGCAGGGAGGAAGAGCATGAAGAAAAGATTAACATTAAGCAGAAACATGAGGTGAGAGGGAAAGGGAGAGAAGAGGGAAATTGCATGGTAATGGAGAGAGACACTTATTGTTACACAAAATTACATATAAGAGGTTGTGGGAAAATAAACAAGTAGAGAAATGATTTAGAGTAGGTATGGTAGAGAGAGAAGATGGGAAGATAGGGGAGTGGGGATAGTAGAGTATAGGAAAGGTAGCAGAATACAACAGTAACTAATAGGGCATTATGTAAAAATATGGATGTGTAACTAATGTGATTTTGCAATCTGTATTTGGAGTAAAAATGGGAGTTCATAACCCACTTGAATCTAATGTATGAAATATGATATGTCAAGAGCTTTGTAATGTTTTGAGCAACCAATAAAAGAAAAAAAAAAGTAGCAATATATATGCCAATAGAAATTCATCATGAAATGTATATAATGCACAGATCGAAAAATATTCATTTTACTGAACATGGATTCATGTATAATGTTTTTCAACTAGGAAGCTCACCCATAGGTTGAATTTTCAGTTCCAACAGCGTTTAGGAGGAGTGATCTCTTCTCTCAATTTGCATCTACCAATTCAGCCACCTCACAAGTGTATACGAGTGATATCAGGTAGAATTCTATATGTGCATATAAACATACATGTGCTGAATAGGCTACAGAGAAAGGGAGATAGGGATTCACATATTTGCTAATTTTAAAAACACATGTAGAACTATTTCAACAAAAAATTGACTAGACTTATAACTCCTACATTATATAATGCAAAAGGCAATTCCAACTATACACCATGCGTCCTCTGAACTGCTTGTGTTTCTTCTCTTTTTGGCTTATTTTTCACCATCATGTTAGGATTATTAGTCAGAGACTAGTAGGGTATGGGTTATAGTGTCAGGGATTCAGTATTTCAAATGGAAATTGAAAAATGAATCCAATGTGTATGTAAATATGTGCTACACAAAAATCTTCCCACTCACATCCAGAACAATGCCTTGACATTACCTACGCCCCAAGTAAAACACAATTAGAGTAGAAAAGTGTGAAAATCTATGAATACAAATATGGAATGGAATATGCTCGGGAGTTCACAACCTTGGAGGTGGTAGAGGAGTTTCCAAAAGTAAAGGACAGGGTAAACACTCCACAAACAAGGAACTCTGCTGGCCTAAGAATTCTTGGGAAACGGCTTCTGAGGTTGGGCACTTGAAATATATGTTGTTGTCATGAGCTTTAACTTACTTTGTAGTGAGACCATCAAAGCTGGGTCTGCATCTATGTGACCGAAAGACATGGTTTCTTATATTCCAATGAACATGAGGCAGCAGTGCTCAATTCTCTCTTTGTAGCTAAACTGTGTCCATTGGAAGCTAAGTGTCTCCCGGTGGGGACTGTGAAGACATTTGGTCATCCTCCACTTTTCGTGGTATTTCTTGCTTCTGCACTGGGAATTTGGTATTTGCTTCACAAAACATAAAATGTTCATCTGGGATACAGTGCTGGAGGGAGTTCTGTCACGTGTGGTGGGTCAGGGTCTGCAGGAGAATGCACCAACCAGGCTTCTATCCCACATAGCTTGCACCAATAACCATAGCAACCTGATTCTGAATATTGCCCTGAAAACTCTCCATTTAACAAGATGCCTTTACATATAAGGGTCTGATGTCTGCACTATATCAGTCACAAGCCATTTGGAAGCCAATGGCAGATTCACATGGCCCCACCATGATGTTTTATCACACACCTGCCCATCATTGCTCTAGGCCCCCTACTCAGCAGGCTCCAAATTACTGGCTTCTCTTGTTCTACAGGATTTTCATGAAACCCAGTCAAAACAAGGCACTGTCTGGTATACACATGATCAGAAACAGGACATCAAAAGTTTCTGCAGTGCCACCTGGTCATGGGAATTTCAAAAATTTCATGGTATTTATCTAGCAATTTTTCAAGGGTGAAGTTAGAGGCACTGTGGGTTTCAATTCATTCAGGAACCATTAAGAGTTGAGAAAGTTCATTTCAATGAAAGCTCTGGAGAACTCTCACAGTCAATGCTTCTCAAACAGTTGCCAAAAGGTCTCCTAAAGCCAGGCCAATTGACATCTACAATGTGAGGTCCATGAGTGTTTTGACTCTCAAATATGGCTGCTAAGTCTTTCAGAATAAAATCATGTGATATCCTGGCTGAGATTCTCAGGCCTCTGTGGAAACCACCCTGGGCCTAGATCTCAGTTTCCAAGAGTGAGTCTCATGCGTGGCCTCCTAAAATCCCAACACAATTCATGGCAATACTTCTCTGAGGTCAGTTTCAGAACTCAGTCTCTAAGGGGAATCACACCAGAGTTCAAGCCCAGGTGGACCCAGTCATCCCTTCCATCCGCCAAAAAATGACCACAATTAAAATCAAAACACTACCACAGGGCCATCATCTTCTTCCATGTAGACACTCATCATAACCTCTAGCTGGAGGTTTCTATGAGCCCAAGGTATTGTCCAAATAAGCTCACTTGCCCCTCATTTGCCTAAAATCATGATGGCCTGGACACTCTTCCTGTGAACCAGGAATGATCAAATATTCCTGCTGTTAAAGTGTTCCACTTCTCCAATTTGAGGCCTACTGGCTGTAGGGTATAGATTCTTTATGTGATTTGGAGTCATGAGAAAACCCAAGCAAATATGGGCTAGCCTCTGCAGGGATTTCAAGAACTCATTTGACCCAAAGGATCCCTATTCTCACTTGATGGAGGTCAGGAACCTAAAACAAGAGGGCAAAAATATTCACCCACAATGACTGCTCTTTTGGCCATTTTAGTTTTGGAAACACATGGGATCTTTCTTTAGATCCATCAGGTGCTGAGAATCTAAGCCACAACCTCATACAAGGACAAGAGGCTGATTCAGACACATCCCAATCCAAATCAATTAAGCAAAGAGCCACTGGTGATGTCCATACATTTCCATATGAAAACAGTTTTCTTCAGGCTACACAAAGAGGTGGCCTGAGGCAAAGACCTTCCTGACATTCAGGGTAATAGAAATAGAAGTAAGCAAATAGCCCAAAGAAGGGTTTCTCCACTGAGACTTTACTGGTCACACTGAAATCTGAGTTTTCTTAGATGCTCCCATTCCCTTCAGCTATCCAGTACATGGCCATGTCACAGAACCTTGTGGTGTTACATATTTGGGAAACAAAACCATGAGTCTATTCTGGAGAGTGGCCAGAATTCACGAAGAAAACAGGAACTTTAGAAGATAATAGATGTTGCCCATCCATAAGGCAAGCTGCAGTCCATTCATTAATTGGGCAGTATGAATGCGAGGAAGCTTTCAACTAGAGACAACACATCCATTGATGCATTCTCTTTTCTAATGTCTACAACCACGGATACAGTGGGATACACAGACTTAGAAACACTCACCATGTCAAACGACTTACTAGAAACAGTCCACTCCAAACCAAACAAACCACCTTTCCTACCTATTCTCAGAACATGAGAAAAAACCACAAACTCACACCTACAACGGCAAAGGCACTTCCTTCCCCCAAATAGGTCTGTGACTATCCGGAGTGTCTTCTGACTGGTGGGCCATATTATGTTCCCCCAAAATGGCCTGTCCTGTTTCAGATCTGGTCTCCTTGGCCAACTCTGTGAAGTTGTCAGGAGCCAACGGTGAGCCACTACCTGCTTACTCAGGAAAGGCCCCTCTTCAGAGCTCTGCTGGCATTTGGCCATCCTCACATCAGTGGGTACCAAGAAAGACTGACTATGTCTTTGGGAAAAGCAAACAAGTTAGCCCACTGGAACTGGGAGTGGGACTGGCTCTGCGTGCCTTCCTTCCTGGATCCCAGGTTCAGAGAATTCCATCACCAAGGAAGTGAAGTGAGGTCACTTCTTTCAGGAACAGAATATGCTCACTGCCTTGGTAACCACTTTGTGCTAACAGTTGCTTCCAGGGTTCCCATGACATGGAGGCTGCCCCAACATCCTGTGACACATTCAGAAGTTAGAATGGTATATCAACCATAGGCACCAGGGAACAGCTCTCCACAGAGGCCTGGTTCAGTCCATCTTCTCTTTATTAAGAAGAGAGAGGCTGATTCAGACCATCAATTAATCCTGACCAGGTTGTTTGCCATGGAAGATGACTATTGCTCTCTCAGGTCCTACATAGCTGCCTATATCTTCTGCAAGGATCATTTCTCCATGGATCTTTGATGTTCTCAGCAGGTGGAAGATCATCTACATTCCTATATTGTAAGACCCACACTGTCCCTGCTCTTAAGTAAGTTATACTGAGGGAACAGTGTATGATTAGGGTTAATAACTTGTTCAATTTGGGTTACAAATAATTCTGCGGGATGAATAATGGTATTGGCAAAATGCGATGTTTACAAGAGTATATATGTGAAACATAAGTATGAAAGCAGAAATCTAGGTAAGATTTGAAGCCCAGAATGGCATTGGGGACTTGAGTGGGATACTTAGCTTTGAGTAATGTGCAGCACAGATGTCTCAGATAAATCAATATACACTGGCATCGTACCTTATACCTTGGATATTGAATGTTGAAGAGAACATCCAGTCAAAAACCGATAGTCGGCAGGATTAGGAAGGTAGTTGGTAGGTTTAGAAAAAAGAGTGAGTATAGGATTTGGACCAAAAGTTCTTTAGCAATAGAATTTAGTGTAGAGAGTGTATGTAAATGTAAGCACATGTGAAGAGTCAGTCACAATGATGAACTGGGGAAAAATATAGGAAATCAGATATCAATAGAGACATTAGGAAATCAAGCAAAGTATAAATTGTGTGATAGGGTTAGACATTTTCAACAGGTTTGAAGTTGAATATATAATCTTAGGAAGAAACAAATATGTAGTCAAAAATAGAATTGATATTTGAGAGCATTAGGCAACCTGGACATGGATGTTTTTAGTAATCCATGCTCACTTTCCATTTACGCTTTGGTACAATTGTAAGTGTGACCTATGCTTTTTGTGTCCAGAATATTTCTGTAATAAAATGTGTATGTAGATCAGGTGACAATCGTATTTCTTCCACCAATTCTGGGAGCAATATTTTGAAGACTTACAAATTAGTATGGGGGTACAAATAGGTGTACCCTGTTTCTATGAATATAGACATAATGCATGAATAGACCATACTGTGAATAAATAATATAACTGGATCCACTTTAAATAATGAATTGAATAAATATCTGAAAATTTATAAGAAATTTTATATTGATATGCAATCATTCATTCCAACCAGTTATATATCTAACGATCATCTTAGGGTTACGGTTTATCATGAAGGGTGTGTGAGTTTTGGTTCAAAATTGATTATGGAAATAGAAAATAATATATTTGGAAAAAAGTCTCATGAATAGACCAGTCAAGAGACATAGAGGAATACATGTGTTCTGGAGCAGGAAGTGATTGAACGTGAAACAAATGCCTATAAATTTGCTAACTAGTGAATAAAATATATATACTATGATGTGCATAAACTGATGAAATAGTAATGTACCAGTGTGGAATAAAAATTAACGTCAAAATACACATCATGTCCCATAGGAACCTACATGCATTAATGTTAAACTGGGTGAGTTAATGTACACATATTAGGATTTGTATGCACCTTTTACTGAAGTTAGTTTTCAGTACTAGGAAACAAATATGTATTTCGGGTGGATGAATATTTCTAAGAATAATCTTGTGAAAAGTTGATTATTAATCCACATAAATGAACATGAATGAATTTAGGGAGTGTATATAAGACACATATATTTCATATTTTTAAAAATATGGAGAGTATATATATATATATATATATATATATATATATATATATATATATACACACACACACACACACACACACACAAACACAGACATTAAAAAGTAGCAATATATATGCCAATCAAAATTCATCATGAAATATATATCATAAAGATGCAAAAACATTCATTTTAGTGAACATGGGTTTATGTATAATGTTGTTCCACTGGGAAGCTCACCCATAGGTTGAATTTTCAGTTCCAACAGCGTTTAGGAGGAGTGATCACTTCTCACAGTTTGTATCTGCTAAGTCATATATCTTACAAGGATGTACGTGTGATACCTTGTAGGATTCTATTTGTGCATATAAAAATACATGTGCTGAATAGGCTCCAGAGAATGGGAGACCGTAATTCACATATTTGTTAACTTTAAAACACATTGAGAACTATTTCAATTAAATATTGAATAGATTTATAACACCTACCCTTTATCATGCAAAAGGCAAGTCCATCTCTGAACTGCAAGTATTTATGTACTGTTTGGGTTACTTTCTTCCATCATATTAGGATTAGTAGTCAGAGTCTAGTAGAATATGGGTTAGTGTCAGGGATTCAGAATTTCAAATGGAAAAAAGGAAAATTAATCTTCCAACTCTCATCCAGAACAATGCCTTGTCATTACCTTCGCCCCAAGGAAGACACAATTAGAGTAGAAGAGTTACAAAATCTGTGATTACATTTCTGGAATCGAAAATGCTCAGGAGTGCACAAACTTGGAGGTGGTATAGGAGTTTCCAAAAGTAAGGACAGGGTACACACTCCACAAACATGAAGCTCTGCTTGCCTAAAACTTTTTGAGAAACTGCCAGTGAAGTTGGGCACTGAAATATAGGTTGTTGTCAGGAGATAAGCTTCCTTTGTAGTGAGACCCTCAAAGCTGGGTCTTCATCTATGTGACCTGGAGGACATCGTTTCCTATTTTCCAATGAACACGAGGCAGCAGTGCTCAATTCTCTCTTTGTAGGTAAACTGTGTCTCCCTGTGTGGACTGTGATACAATTTGGTCATCCTCCACTTTTCGTGGTGTTTCTTGCTGCTGCACTTGGAGTTTGGTTCATGCTTCACAAAATACAAGGAGTTCAACTGGGAAACAGTGCTTGAGGTAGTTCTGTCACGTGTGGTGGGTCAGGGTCTGCAAGAAAATTCACCAACCAGGCTTCTATCTCTCAAAGATTGCCCGCTTGTCCATAGCAACCTGATTCTGAACATTGCCCTGAAACTACGCCATATAACAAGATGCCTTTACATATAAGGGTCTGATCTGCACTCTGTCAGTTACAAGTCATTTGGAAGCCAATGGCAGATCCAAATGGCCCCACCATGATGTTTTATCACACACCTGTCCACCACTGCTCTAGGCCCACTACTCAGCAGGCTCCAAAATACTGGCATCTCTGTTCTAAACAATTTTCATGAAACCCTGTCAATCAAGGCACTGTCTGGTACACTCATGGTAAGCAACAGGACATCGAAAGTTTCTGCAGTTCCACCTGGTCATGGAAAATTCAAAAATTTCGTGGTATTTATCTAGCCATTTTTCAAGGATGACGTTGGATGCACAATTATTCAGGAACCATTAAATGTTGAGAAAGTTCATTTCAAAGAAAATTCTAGAGAACTCTCACAGGCAAGGCTTTCCAAAGAGTGGACAAAAGGTCACTTGAAGCCAGGACCATTGAGATCTACAATGTGAGGTCCTATGTCTTTTGACTCTCAACTATGGCTGCCAAGTCTTTCAGAATAAAATCATGTGATATCCAGGCTGAGATTCCCAGTTCTTTGTGGAAAGCCACCCTGGTCCTAGATCTCAGGTTCCAAGGGCGTGGCCTCCTAAAATCCCAACACAATTCATGGCAATTCTTCTCTGAGATCAGTTTCAGATCTCAGTCTCTAAGTGGAAACACACCAGAGTTCAAGCCCAGTTGACCCAGTCATCTCTTCCAACCGCCACACCAATGACCAGAATTAAAACCAAAGCACTCCCACATGGCCCTCATTTTCTTCCATATAGACACTCATCATAACCTTGGCTGGAAGTTTTTATGAGGCACACAGCCCAAGACAAAGTCAAAATAAGTTCCCTTGCCCTTCATTTGTCTAAAGTCAGTGTTTCCTGGACAACGTTCCTGTGAACCAGGACTGATCAAAGAGGTCTGCCATTAATACTGTTCTGCTTTTCCAATTTGAGGCATACAGACTGTCGGGTATAGTTTCTTTATGTGATTTGCAGTCATGAGAAAACCCAAGCACCTATGGGCTAGTCTCTGCATGGCTTGAAGAACTCAGTTGACCCAAAGATCCCTGTTATCACTTGATGGAGATCAGGAACCTTACAGAGGAAGGCAAGAGACTTCATCACAATGACTTCTCTTTTGGCCATTTTGGATTTGGATGCACACATGGGATCTTTCTTTAGATCCATCAGGTGCTGAGAATCTAAGCGATAATCTCACACTGCACTAAGAGGCTGATTCAGACATATCCCTTTGCAAAGCAATTAAGCCAGGAGCCACAGGTGATGCCCATTTATTTCCATTTGAAAACAGTTTTTTTCAGGCTTTGGAAATGTGTGGCTTTAGGCAAAGTCCTTCCTTTCATTCAGGGCAACAGAACAATAGGTAAGCAAGATACCAAAGCAGATTTTCTCCATTGAGACTTTCCTGGTCACACTGATATCTGAGTTTTCTGAGATATTCACCATTCTCTTCAGCTATCAAGTACATGGCCATGTCCCAGATTGTGGAGGAGATACATATCTTGAACACAAAACCATGAGCCTATGGGAGAGTGACCAGATTCAGGAAGATATCAGGAATGTAGGAAGGTAATAGGTGTTGCCCATCCATAAGGTAACCTGCAGTCCATTCATAAATTGGACAGGATGAATTCTGTGAAGAATTCTACTAGACAGGACACATCTATTGATGCATTCTCTTTTTTATTGTCTACAACCACAAATACAGTGGGATACCCAGACATAGAAACACTCACCTTCTCAAAGGACTTACTAGAAACAGTCCACTCCAAACCAAACAAACCGACTTTCCTACATATTCTCAAAACTTGAGACAAAAATCACAAACACACAAACACACACACACACACACACACAAAGGCACCTTCTTTCCCCAAATAGGTCTGTGACTATCCGGAGCGTCCTCTGACTGGTGGGCCATACTATGATTCCCCGAAATGGGCTGTCCTATGTCAGATCTGGTCTTCTTGGCCAAAACTGTGAAGTTATCAGGAGCCAGCGGTGAGCCACTGCCTGTTTTCTCAGGTAAAGCCCCTATTCAGAGCTTTCCTGGCATTTGTCCATCTTCAATTTAGTAGTTGCCAAGAAAGACTTACTCTATCCTTCTTAAATCCAAAAATTTGAGACCACTGGGACTTAGACTGGGACTGCTTCAGGGTGCCTGGCTTCCTGGATTCCAAGTTCAGAGTGTTCCATCAACAAGAAAGTGACATGGGTAACTTCGTCTAGAACTGAATGAGGTCACTGCCTTGGCAACCACTTTGTCCTAACAGTTGCTTCCAAGGGTCCATGAGATGGATCCTGCCCCTACTTCCTATGACACTTTCACAAGTTAGAATGGAATATCAACCATAGGCACCCGGGAACAGCTCTCCACACAAGCCTGGTTTGGTCCATCTTCTCTACATTAAGAAGAGAGAGACTGCTTCAGACACACCCCTTCATCCTGACCTGTTTTTTTTTTTTTGTCATGAAAGATGACTTTCGCACTCTCAGGTCCATCATAGCTGCCTACATCTTCTTTAGGGATCATTTCTGCATGGACCTTTGAAGTTCTCCGGAAGTTGAAGATCTCCTACATTCCTGTATTGTAAGACCAACTCTGTCCCTCCTCTTCTGTAAAGTTAGATCGAGGGAACAGTGTTTGGTTACAGTTAATAACATGTTTGATTTGGGTTAGGACCATTCTGCTGGATGAATAATGGTATTGGGAACCTGCAATATTTATAAGATTATATAGGTGAAATATATGAATGAAAACAGAAATCTCGGTAACATTTGAAGCCCAGAAGGGCATTGGGTCCTTGATTGGGATACTTAGCTTTTAATTATGTTCTGCACAGATGTCTCAGATAAATCTATACACAATGGCATAAGATCTGATACCTTGGATGATTGAATGTTGAGGAGAACAACCATTCAAAGAGGGAGAGTCGGTAGGATTAGGAAGATAGTTGGTAGGATTATTAAAAAGTGTGAGTATAGCATTTGGACAAATAGTTCTTTAGCAATAGGTTTTCAGGTAGACAGAAAATGTAAATGTCAGCATATGTGAAGAGTCAGTCACAGTGATGAACTGGGGAAAATATGTAGGAAAGCAGATATCAATAGAGACATTAGGAAATCAGGCAAAGTATAAAGTGAGTGATAGCAAAAGACATTTTCAACAGGCTTGAGATTGAATATATAATCTTAGGAAGTAACAAATATGTAGTCACCAATAGGATTGACATTTGAGAGCATTAGGCAACGTGGACATGGGTGATTTTCATAACCCATACTCACATTCCATTTAGGCTTTGGTACAATCGTAAGTGTGACTTTGCATTTTGTGGCCAGAATATTACTGTGATAAAACGTATATGTAGATCAGGTGACATGAGTATTTCTTGCACCATTTCTTGGAGCAATGTTTTGAAGGGGTATAAATTAGTATTGGGGGTACATATAGGTGTACCATGTATGTATGAATATAGAGATAATGCATGAATAGACCATACTGCGAATAAATAATATAACTTGTTCCAACTTTAAATAATGGATTGAATTGATATCTGAAAATACACAGGAATCATATATTGATATACATACATTCATTCCAACCAGTAATACATCTAATGGTAATATTACGGTTGTGGTTTATCACCAAGAGTGTGTGAATTTTGCTTCAAATTTGATTATGGAAATCGAAAATAATGTGTTTGGAAAGAAATCTCATGAAATGACCACTCAAAAACAAGGAGGAATACATATGTTCTGAAGCAGGAAGTGATGGAATATGTTACAAATTTCTTTAAATTTGTGAACTTGTGGATGAAATGTATATTCTATAATGTATAAAAACTGCAGAAATAGTAATGTACCAGTGTTTAATAAAAATGAACGTCAAAATACACATCATGTTCCATAGGAATCTACTTGCATTGATGTTAAAGTGGGTCAGCTACTGTAAAAATATAAGGATTTGTTTGCACCATTCATTGAAGTAACGTTTTAGTACTAGAAAACAAATATGTATTTCAGGTGGATGAATATTTTTAAAATAATCTTATGAAAAGTTTAATATAAAACCACATACATGAACAAGAATGAATTTAGGGAGTGTATAATAGGACACATATATTTTATAATTTGAAAAATCTAGAGAGTATATATATATATATATATATATATATATATATATATATATATACACACACACACACACACAAAACACACACAGAGACATTAAATAGTAGCAATATATATGCCAATTAAAATTCATTGTGAAATATATATCATCCACAGATCCAAAATATTAATTTTACTGAACATGGATTTATGTATAATATTTTTCAACTAAGAAGCTCACTCATAGTCTGAATTTTCAGTTCCAAAAGCATTAATGAGGAGTGATCTCTTCTCACACTTTGTATCTGCCAAGTTAGCCACCTCTCAAGAATATACGTGTGATACCAGGTAGGATTCTATATGTGCATATAAAAATACATGTGCTGAATAGGCTACAGAAAAATGGAGACAGGAATTCACATATGTGTTAACTTTAAAAACACATGCAGAACTATTTCAACAAAAAATTGACAAGATTTATAACTCCTACCCTATATCATGCAAAAGGCAAACCAACTATACACCATGCCTCCTCTGAAGTGCTAGTATTTCTATTCTGTTTGGGTTACTTTTCTCCATCATATTAGAATTAGTAGTCAGAGTCTAGTAGGGTATGGGTTAGTGTCAAAGATTCAGCATTTCGAATGGAAAATTGAACAATGAATCCAATGTGTATGTAAATATGTGCTACACAAAATTATTCCCACTCTCATCCAGAACAATGCCTTGACAATTCCTTCACCCCAAGTAAGACACAATTAGAGGAGAAGATTTAGAAAATCTGTGAATAAATATGTTAAATGGAATATGCTCAGGAGCTCACAACCTTTGAAGTGGTAGAGTAGTTTCCAAAAGTATGGGACAGGGTAAAAACTCCACAAACATGGAGGTCTGCTGGCCTAGAGATTTCTAGAGAAACTGCCTGTGAGTTTGGGCACTTGAAAAATATGTTGTTGTCAGGAGCTTTAGCTTCCTTTCTAGGGAGACCATAAAAGCTTGGTCTGGATCTATGAGACCTGGAGGACATGGTTTCTTATTTCCCAATGTACATGAGGCAGCAGTGCTGAATTCTCTTTTTAGGTAAACTGTGGCCACTGGGGAATAAATGTGTGCCAGTGTGCACTGTGAAGCCATATGGTCATCTTCCATTTTCGTGGTGTTTCTTCCTGCTGCACTGGGTGTTTGGTATTTGCTTCACGAAATACAAAGAGTTCAACTGGGTCACAGTGCAAGAGGAAGTTCTGTCATGTATGGTGGGTCAGGTTTTGCAGGAGGATCCAAGAACTAGGATCCTATCCTACATATCTTGCCCCCTTGACCATAGCACCCTGATTCTGAACAATGTCCTGAAACCTCTCCAAATAACAACTTGCCTTTACATGGAAGGTTCTGCTGGCTGCACCATGTCAGTCACAAGGCATTTGAAACCAATGGAAGATACACATGGCCCCACCACAGATGTTTTATCACATACCTGCCCACCACTGCTCTAACCTACTACTCAACAGAGTCCAACTTACTGGCATCTCTGTTCTACACCATTTACATGAAACCTAGTCAATCAAGGCACTGTCTGGTATATTCATGATCAGCAACAGGACATAAAAAGGTTTTCCAGTGCCACCTGGTGATGGGAAATTCAAAAATTTCATGGTATTTATCTAGCCATTTTTCAAGGATGAAGTTGGAGGCACTGTGAGTTTCAATTCTTTCAGGAACCATTAAATGGTTAGGAAGCTCATTTCAATGAAATCTCTGGAGAACACTCACAGGTAAGGCTTCCCAAAGAGTGGCCAAAAGATCATATGATGTTATGCCCATTTAGGTCTACAATGTGAGGTCCATATGAGTTTTGACTCTCAACTATGGGTGCCAAGTCTTTCAGAATAAAATTTGTGGTATCCTGGCTGAGAGGCTCAGTGCTCTGTGGAAAGCCACCCTGGGCCTAGAACTCAGTTTCCAAGGGCAACACTCATGCCTGGCTTCCTAAAATCTCAACACTATTTATGGCAATACTTCTCTGAGGTCAGTTCCAGAACTCAGACTCTAAGGGAATCACACCAGAGTTCAAGAACATGTGGACCAAGTCATCTCTTCCAACCGCCACCCAAATGACCACAATTTAAACCAAAACACTCCAACGTGGCGCTCATCTTCTTCCATATAGACACTCACAATTACCTATGTCTGGAGTTTTCCATGAGGGGCACACCCCAAGACCGTGTCCAAAATAAGCTCTCTTACACCTAATTTGCCTAAATTCAGGGTGGCCTGGACACCCTTCTTGTGAACCAGGAGAGATTAAGTAGGCCTCCCGTTAATACTGCTCCGCTTCTTCAATTTGAGGCCAAATGACTGTGGGGTTTGGATTCTTTATGTGAATTGGAGTCTTGAGAAAACCCAAGCAAATATGGGCTAGCCTCTGCAGGGCTTTGAAGAACTCATTTGACCCAAAGGATCCCTAATCTGACTTGATGGAGGTCAGGAAAGTTACAGAGGAAGGCGAGAGACTTCATCCACAAGGACTGCTCTTTTGGCCATTTTGTTTTTGGATGTAAACATGGGATCTTTCTTTAGATCCATCAGGAGCTGAGAATCTAAGTCACAGCCTCACACAGGGTAAATAGGCTGATTCAGACACATCCTTTCCAAAGCAATTAAGCAAAGAGCCACAGGTAATGCCCATTCATTTCCATTTGAAAACTGTTTTCTTCAGGCTTCACAAAGTGGTGGACTGAGGAAAAGACCTTCCTGACATTCAGGGAAACAGAAGAATAGGTAAACAAAAGGCCCCAAGCAGGGTTTCTCCACTGAGACTTTCCTGGTCACACTGATATCTGAGTTTTCTGAGATGCTCACCATTCCCTTCAGTACATGGTCATGTCACAGAGCTTCGAGGTTGTACATATCTTAAACAGAAAACCATGAACCTATTCTGGAGAGTGGCCAGAATTCAGGAATAAAACAGGAACTAAGGAAGATAGCAGGTGTTGCACATCAATAAGGCAAGCTGCAGTCCATTCATAAATAGGGCAGGATGAATGCTGTGAAGCTTTCTACTAGACAGGACATATTAATTGATGCATTCTGTTTTCTAATGTCTACAACCACGGACACAGTGGGATACACAGACATAGAAATTCTCGCCTTGTCAAACGACTTACAAGAAACAGTTCACTCCAAACAAAACAAACTGCCTTTCATACCTATTCTCAGAACATGAGACAAAACCACAAACCCACACCCACACAACAAAGGCAGCTCCTTTCCCCAAGTAGGTCTGTGACTATCCGGAGTGTCCTCTGACTGATGGGCCTTACTATGTTCCCTGGAAATAGCCTGTTCTGTCTCAAATCTGGTCTTTTTGGCCAACTCTGTGAAGTTGTCATTAGCCAGCGGTGAGCCACTGCCTGCTTTCTCAGGAAAGGCCCCTCTTCATAGCTTTCCTTGCATTTGGCCATCCTTACATCAGTAGGTCCCAAAAAAGACTGAGTCTGTCTTTGGTAAATCAACATAAGTTTGACCACTGGGACTGGGACTGGGACTGGCTCTGGGTGCCTGGCTTCCTGGATTCCAAGTTCAGAGAGTTCCATCACCAAGGAAGTTAGGTGTGGTCACTTCCTTTTGGAACTGAATGAGGTCACTGCCTTGGCAACAACTTTGTCTTAACAGTTGCTTCCAAGGTTACCATGAGAAGGAGGCTGCTCCTACTTCCTGTGACACTTTTACAGGTCAGAGTGGTATGTCAACCATAGGCATGCAGGAGCAGCTCTCAACACATGCCTGCTTTGGTCCACCTTCTCTACATTAAGAAGAGAGTGGCTGATTCAGACACATCCCTTCATCCTGAGCAGGTTGTTTGCCATGGAAGACTTTTGCTCTCTCAGGTCCTTCGTACTTGCCTACATCTTCTCCAGGGATCATTTCTGCGTGGACCTTTGAGGTTTTCAGCAGGTGGAAGATCCTCTATAATTCTGTATTTTAATACCAATTCTGTCCCTGCTCTTCTGTAAAATTAGATTGAGAGAACAGTGTATGGTTAGGATTAATAACAGGTTCGATTTGGTTTAGAAAGGAAACTACACGGTTGAGCAAACAGGGTCCTAACTTTAGCAATAATATGAGGATTTTTAATGGACCGGCCATGGCAGATAAAAGCGTAGTTAATCAGGTCACTATGTGAACCAAGACTCAAACCTCCCTTTTGGGGCCTCTGTCTCTCTTTGACGCTCTTCAAGTCATTTTCTTAATTTACTCATAGATTCTTTTACAACTCCAGTATTGTCGGCACAAAAACAACATTCTTCCCTCAATGCAAGCAAAAAGGCACCTTTCTCTCATAAAGAGGAGGTCCAACACTCGCCTGCTTTGTAAAACAACTTCAGAAAGAGAGAGGTTAAAATTCCTGTAAAGCTGTGATGTCGGTTTTTAATGTCTTTAAACTTTGGCATATTTCTGCTTCTAATTGTGTCTTTGTTGTGTCTCATGGACTAGCCCACCCCTTCAGCAACTATTATTTCTAATAGGATGGCTAAAGTGAGGTATACAGGTTCCCAGTGGAACCGGGTTGTATGCCCCCCTAGTTGATCTTTAAATGAACTTAAGTCATGATAGAGAACTCTGGAAAACATCTGCATCATTACATAATTAATCACATATATTGACCATTTTATGAAAACATAAATAATGTTAAAGTGTATAGAATTATACTGTTGTAGGGACGGACAAGGAAAGGGACCTAAGATAGCACCAAACACAGGAAAACAGTCTTATTTGGTTGCATCCGGATTTAGAGGGCATTGCTTCTGTTGTAATCAATTAATCCCCTGAACCCCAAGTTTCGGTAGTTTTAGAATTTGTACCCAACATGTAAGGGAAGTGGCTCAGAAGTTCACAGTCTGTAGAAATTCACAGAAATCAGTTTTTGTTTTTGTTTTTGTTCCTCTGTTCTGGGCAAGTTAACTTTTCAAAGACACCTTGGAAAGGGAGAGCTTTTTTGTCTCTTTTTTTCTCCCTGCCAGCTGTCACCATGAAGCCCAATTGGTAACTTTTTTATCTTAGAAATCTAGCCATCTCTGTGAAGCCCCAGCTCAAGGCCAGAGGCCTTGTTCACATATTTTGTGAAAATCTAGTAAGGCGGTGTCAAGCTTAGGGGTGGTGATTTTTCCAGCGAGTGGCCAAGTAGAACAGGGCAACACGAAAAGTGGAAGTTTATCTACATTGAACTCTTTCAGAGGGACTCTTTTGCTGAAAGACCTAATGTAAGCCTCGGTGAAGACTTCTGGAGAAGGTTATTTAAGACATATCTATGGACCTGGTACAGAGGGGGAAGACGGGGAAGGCGAGGCTGAGAGCAGCTCCGTGGATCTGAGAATGAGGAAGATGAGATGTAAAAGAATAATGGAAAAGGGGTTTGGGATTTTCCTAGAACAAAACTTGAGCAGTAGAACAGGTAGAGCAGAGGTGAAGATGGGAGTGATTATTCCAAAAAGCCTGTGAGGGACTTTAAATTCTTAGTAACCTGTTTTCAGTGATGACAAAGCAACTTTAAAGGCTATTTTTATTACATCTTGGATAGGGGTCTGAGGGCTCTTCTCAGCTGGTTTGAGCTTTGGTTTAGCTTCTTAGAGGACTTGGTGGGACCTAGTGCAGGCACAGACAGAAAAAGAGAGGAGTGAGTGAGTGGAGGGGTACCTCGGTACCTGCTACCTCAGCAAGGGGGCAATGGTCTGAGAACTGGCGGAGGTTTGGGTTTTTGATGTAGTAATTGGAGGGAAGAAATCAGGTTGCTGAGGTGGGAGTGACAGCAGAGAGTCTAGAGCAGAAGGCTGAGGGTGAGGAACTATTGGAGAAGCATAGTACAGGATGTGAGTGAAGGAGGGAAAAGGATTCCACATAGGGGAATTTTCCCCTTTTGAGCACTTGCCGAAGTTAAAAATGTCACGCAGAATTTGAGGATCTAGAGAACCCTCTGGGGGCCATAGTTTTTGGTTGTCTAATTGGTTATATGGCCAATGCTGTGTACTGAATTTGATGAGGAGTTTGGGTTCCACCAGGCAGCCCCGGTATGCTCACATCCCCATGAATTACACAAGAAGTTGGCTTTCCCCCCACACAGCCATGGCTGTTTGTGGCTTTGATAGTCCGCCGGGCATATATAGTAATCTAGGCTAACCAACCTGAATCTGGCTCGCGTTTCCATGCATCCATAATGTTTGTTTCAATTATCTATGGTATGGAAGGGATTTAATGGAACTTTAGTGGGATCCTCTTCATTGGGGTTATCTCAATAGGAAAGACCTATACCAAGCTGAAAAATGTCTGGGTGGAGAGATAGCCACCAGGTCCCTAAGGGGGCTGTATGCGAGATAGACCATACTTCTTGTCTAGTAGGATTTCAGATCAGCCTTCACTGCTGAACAGGCTGATGAGGGTTAGGAGTACTGGTGGCCAAGGGGAGAGTCTATAGTCTTGTCCACATAGCGAATACGCAATTTGAAATGGTTACCATTTTTTTCCAGTTTCCAACCAGAGTCTGGACACAGCGAAGGCTTGAGATGAGAGGCATGGATCCAAAAAGTGATTCTGTCTACTTTTATGCCTGTAGGTGTTATAAGTAGCACCTGGTATGTTCCTTTCCAGCGGGGTTCTAGGGATAACACCTGATGTTGTCTTATGTTGACGAAGTCTCTTACTTGATATTGATGTGGAATCCCCTCGTCCCCAGGTTGGTAGGCAGTGGCCAGCTGTTTCCACAGTTATCACTGAGTTCTTTCAATGGCTTTAAGTCTGTCAAGCAAGGGGTGTGGAAGGGATTGTTAGGCCTTAGAGTTGGGGATTAGGTCCCTTACTGGATGATGGGCATCATAGAGAATTTCATAGGGGGTGAGGTTACACAAAGAAACTGAGGGAGTATTTCTCGCATGAAACAGTGCATAAGGCAGGAGCATAGTCCAATCTTTTATGCCGGTCTCTAAGCTTAATTTTGTTAAGGTCTGTTTAATGGTTCTATTTATTTTTTCTACCTCTCCTGAGCTCTGGGGTATATAAGCATAATGTAACTTACAATTAATCCACACCTGACTTACCTGGGCCATGAACACAAGTCCATTATTAGACCCTATTATCTTAGACAGACCATATCTTGGAAAAATATCTTCCAGGATCTTCTTGAGAACCATTTGCGCCGTTTTTTTGTTTTTTTTTTTTTTTCTGTGTGTGTGTGTGTGTGTGTGTGTGTGTGTGTGTGTGTAAGGCTTCAATCCATCCTGAGAATGTATCCACAAAGACTAGGAGATATTTAAGTCCATACCTTGCTGGCTTAATTTCAGTAATGTCCACTTCCCAGAATTGTCCTGGTCTGGTTCCTCGTAGGTGCTTTCGTCTAAGAAACTTGGAAGGGTAAGCATTAAACAATTGACTGACCCGACAGGCTTTTGTTACCAGTTCAATTATTTCCTTTCGCTGTGCGTCAGTTAGTGGAAAACTCTGTTCTTAATCCTACAGGAATGCCTGCAGTTTCTTTGAACCAAGGTGAGTGAGTTGATGTACATTTTTAACGTAGTGTAGGGCTTTCTGTAATTGCAGGCTGAGCTCAGTAAAGTTGAGGCGTTCAATGTCAGTGTCCTTAGATGTTATCTAAAACTTCCTGGTACTTAGGGGTCCATTGGAATTGGGCATCTCCCTTTAACAGCGGGTATAAAGGAGCAGCTAAGGACTCAAACCCATTTATCCATAACCTGCAAAACCCAGCAATCCCAAGAAACTCTTAGTTGTCTGCTGTAAGATGGGGTTGGTATCTGCTCAATGGTTTGTTTTCTGGGCTCAGTGAGCCATCGTTTACCGCCCCTAAGGAAATAGTCGAGGAAGATTACTTCTTGCTGGCAAATTGGGCAATTTTGGCCGAAGCTCTATACCCGAGTTGAGCAAGCTTGGATAATAGTGCTTGGGTCCCAGTTCAGTTTTCCTTGGTGTTGGATGCCAGTAGCAGGTGATCCACATATTGAAGCTGGGTGAATTCGGGGTGTGTAGTTCTGAAATTGTTGAGATCTCTGTGATGGGCTTCATCAAAGAGAGTGGGGGAGTTTTTGAACCCCTCTGCGAGTCTAGTCCAAGTTAGTTGACTATACTTTCCGGTTTCTGGGTCTACCCACCCAAAAGCAAACAGCAACTGACTATCTTTATGCAGAGGCAAGCAAAAGAAAGCTTGTTTTAAGTCCAGAACAGTATACCATTTCTGCTCAGGGTTCAGAGTGCAAAGCAGATTGAACAGATTAGGTACCGTGGGGTAAATGTCCTGCACTCTGTTGTTGATCTCTCTTAGGTCTTTAACAGGGTGATAGTCCCTGGTTCCTGGCTTTTTCTTCTAATAGCAGGGGAGTGTTCCAGGCCAATTGACAGGGCCTTAGGACCCCTAAGGCCAGATATTTCTGAATATAGGGCCTTATCCCATCTTTAGCTTTTTATGCTTAGAAGATATTATTTGACATTGATTGGGGAGGCTGAGGTTTTTAAATCCACTGTTATTGGAGGTTGTTTCACGGCCAGGCCTAACACAGCAGTTTTTGCCCAGGCATCTCGGTAATCTGTTATCCATTTCTGGGGTAGCTTGCCTGTTTGATCAGTCTTGGGGGGTGTGAAGAGTGGACGTACATCTTCTACTAATATAGTTAAAGCCGTGACAATAGGAGTTTTTACTGAAGGATTTAGAAATTTCATTTGGGGGCCTTCAGGGTTAAAAGTTATTTTGGCCCAGAGCTTGGTGAGCAGATCTCTGCCAATCAATGGGTGCGGGCATTCTGGGATTACTAGGAAGGAGTGATGGATTTTTCCTTTCCCCAGGTCCATGGTCCTCTTAGAAATCTAAGCCCGATATTTACTGCCATTAGCCCTTTGAACTACAGACCTTTTATTTGATAGACGGCCCAATGGGGCCTTAAGGGCTGAGTATACTGCTCCTGTATTCACTTCAAAGTTTACTGGGGTACCCTACACTTCAAATCTTACCCTGAGCTAGGGGAAAGAATCTGAGCCCCAACTTTCTTAGTCATCCCCCAGAGTCAGAATGGCTGGCTGGCATGTCTGTCTCTTTATAGGGCACTCTTTGGCCCAGTGTCCTTTTTTTTTTACAGTAGGCACATTGATCTGAGGCCAGGGGTGGCCTGTGGCACGGGCCCAGGTATCGCTTCCTGTCACCTTATGTCTTAATTTCTGGCCTCTTTCTTGTTGTGACCAGGATCTTAGTCAATGCCTTAGTCTTTCTTTTGCTTCTCTCATCCTCCCTCTGCTCCCTTTCTTTTTCCCTGTTTCTCTCTTATAGTATACTTTTTCGGCTTCTCTGACTAAATCTCTCTTTTAACTTTTTTTTTTAATATCCATGGCAGCTTCAACAATTAAGGCCATCGTGACAGATGCCTTTTGATCTGCTGCCTGAGGATCGAAAGAAGTATATCTCTTATATGCCTCCATAATTCTCTCTAGAAACATAGAGGAAGATTCATCAGGCATTTAAATAATTTCTCTTACCATGGCCAAATTAGTTGGTCACCTAGCGGCCCCTTGGATACCCGCAATTAGAGCCTGGCAATAATTGGACAGATGCTCCCTATCTTCAAAGGTGTTGGGGTCCCAGTTGGGTTGGTTAAAGGGGAAGGCAGCTTTTATTATGTTGGGAAGTTGTGTTGGTCGCCCATCAGGTCTGAGGATATTTTTTTCTAGCTTCCAGGAGGTTTTTCTCTCATTCCTCTGTCATGAAGAGAGTCCCTAGGAGTTGTTGGCAGTCATTCCAAGTAGGCATGTGTGAAAACCTTGGCGAGTTCTCTGAGTTTTTTTAGCCGGGCCAGCTTCCTCCAGGGAAGGAGGCGCTGTGTGTGTCATGGGACAGTTATCTGGAGGGCGCTGGGCCATTCTGGCTTCCTCGAATGGTGGAGAGGCTGAGTCAGCAGCAGGGGAATTACTTACAGGGTTTTGGGGGTTGGGGGACAAGGGCAGAGGATAAGGACGAGTAGAGTCTTGAGACTCAGGGAGAACAGAGGGTGGAGGTTGAGGAACAGAGAGTTTGAGAGATAGAATCATAGGGGAAGGAGTAGGAGTGGGTGCAGGGACAAGGAAAGGCTTCACCCATGGAGGAGGAGATTTGCAGAGGTCCTGACAAGTTAAGATATATGGCTATTGATCTGGATGTCTATGTGGCCCCGGCTGAAAGACAATATCTCAGACTTTTCAAATTAGTGCGAAGTAGAAACATCCTTCTAGAGGCCATCCGACTACAAAGGTAGGTTATTCTGAGACACAGAATCTGCCAGGTCTGGTGTTTTAATGAAAAAGAAAGATTGTGAGCCCTTAAGCAGACTTTGGTCCAGTGATTAAGGGTCAGGGACAGAGGCATTGAAGTGCTCTGTCCCATAATGAAATATACACAGACAGTGAAAGCAACAACACATGACACAGACAAGACAAGACAATAAAGACAGGCAATGGACGTCCAATACTGAGACCAGGACTGAGTAGCCGGCAAAACCTGATGGGCTGGCAATTCCGAATCTGAAAGAAAATATCACTGAGTCGAGGAGACTATGGTTCCTTGATTTCCCGAGTCCATCCCCCAGGGACATGGCCTGCGGCTCTGTGACATGTGTGTCAGCCACCGTGGGAGAGAGCTCACGCTCTTTACCAATAGCCATTTTGTCAAACCCTAACCTGAATCCTGAAACCAGAAAGAGGGGCCTTATTTACCCCCAGAGCATCCCGTTGGGGGTCTTTCATCTGCAGCTGCCGGATCTCGCTGGGGCCACCAGAAGTAAAGGTCGGGTGAGCATCGATGAAAGAGACCACCAAGAGACTGTCTAATGCAACAGCAAAGGGTTTATTGGGAGTCCGGCATGCAAGGGCTCAGAGCTCGCTTGAACAGAGCAGAGAGCCCTGGGAACAGCTTAAGAAGTGCTTATATATTTTCCTTGGAGAGGGCAGGGAGGGAAGTTTATTGATGGGTAAGGGCGAGTGGGCGGTTTGCGTGCAAATGGTTGATGGAGTACATTCTGCAGTTTGGCAGTTGGGGGCAGCACATTCTGGGAACAAGAAGAGCAAACAGTTCTCAAGATTTCAACAGTGTTTTATTAAGCATACAGAAAAACAGGAAGTGACAAGTACCTATTTTATTAACCTTTCAATATAAGTATGAAAACAGAAATCTAGGTTAGATTTGAAGCCCAGAAGTTCATTTGGCCCTTGATTGGTATACTTAGCTTTGAATTACGTTCCGTAGAGATGTCCCAGAAATATGGATATACAATGACACAGGACCTTGTACCTTCTCAGAGGTCAGTTCCAAAACACAGTCTCTAAGGGGAATCACACCAAAGTTCAAGACAAGATGGACTCAATTATCTCTACCAACCACCACACAAATGACCACAATTAAAACCAAAACACTCCCAAATGGCACTCATCTTCTTCCAAATAGACACTCATCATAACTTCTGGCAGGAGGATTCCATGAGAGGCGCAGCACAAGACAGTGTCCCAAATAATCTCCCTTTCCCCTCATTTGCCAAAAGTCAGAGTGGCCTGGACACCCTTCCTGTGAACCAGGAGTGATCAAATATGCCTACCATTAATACAGCTCTGTTCTTCAATTTGAGGCCTACTGACGGTGGGGTTTAGATTCTTTATTTGAATTGGATTCATAAGAAAACCCAAGAACCTATGGGCTAGCATCTGCAAGGCTTTGAAGAACTCAATTGACCCAATGGATCCCTTTTCTCACTTGATTGAGGTCAGGAACCTTACAGAGGAATGCGAGAGACTTCATCAACAATGACTGATTTTTTGGCCATTTTGATTTTGGATCCACACATGGGATCTTTCTTTAGATCCATCAGGTGCTGATAATCTAAGCCACAGGCTCACACAGAGCCAAGAGGCTGATTCAGACACATCCCTTTACAATGCATTTAAGCAAAGAACCACAGGTGATGCCCATTCATTTCCGTTTGAAAACTGTTTTCTTCAGGCTTCACAAAAGCGTGGCCTGAGGCAAAGACCTTCCTGACATTCAGGGCAACAGAACAATAGGTAATCAAAAGGCCCTTCGCAGGGTTTCTCTACTGAGACTTTCTGGGTCACAGTGATATCTGACTTTTCTGAGATGCTTGCCATTCTCTTCAGCTATCCAGTACATGTCCATGTCACAGTGCTTGGAGGTGGTACATATCGTGGATGCAAATGCATGAACCTATTCTGGAGAGTGGCTAGATTTCAGGAAGAAAACAGGAACTTAGGAAAATAGCAGGTGTTGCCCATCGATAAGGCAAGCCCTAGTGCATTCATAAATTGGGCAGGATGAATGCTGGGAAGCTTTCTACTTGACAGGAAACATCCATTGATGCATTCTCTTTTCTAATGTCTACAAGCACGGACACAGTGGGATACACAGACATAGAAACACTCGCCTTGTGAAACAACTTACTAGAAACAGTTCACTCCAAACCAAACAAACCGACTTTCCTGCCTATTCTCAGAACATGAGACAAAACCACAAACACACATCCACACCCACAAAGGCACCTCCTTCCCCAAGTAGGTCTCTCACTCTCCAGAGTATCCTCTTACTGCTGGGCCATACTATGTTCCCCCGATATGGCGTTTCCTGTCTCAGATCTGGTCTCCTTGTCCAACTCTGTGAAGTGGTCAGGAGCCAGCTGTGAGCCACTACCTACTTTTTCAGGAAAGGCCCCTCTTCAGAGAACTCCTGGCATTTGGCCATCCTCACATCAGTAGGTACCAAGAAAGACTGACTCTGTCCTTGCTAAATCGAAGCAAGTGAGACACTGGGACTGGGACTGAGACTGACTCTGTGTGCCTGGCTTCCTGGATCCCAAGTTCAGAGAGTTCCATTACCAAGGGATTGAAGTGAGGTCACATCCTTCAGGAACTGAATGAGGTCACTGCCTTGGCAACCACTTTGTCCAAACAGTTGCTTTCAAGCGTACCATGAGAAGGAGGCTTACCCTATTTTCTGTAGCACTTTCACAAATTAGAATGGTATATCAACCATAGGCACCAAAGAACCGCTCTCCACACAGGCCTGATTTGGTCCATCTTCTTTATATTTGGAAGAGAGCCTTTAGTCCAGGGAGCACTGCAGTGAACCTCTGCACTAAAACTATTAGCAAGCACCTGATGGAGGACTCCTCCATAGGTAAGTGGCTCCTTTATAACATCTGATATCTGGTTAAGGGAGATCTCTTCTGATGACAGAGATGTGGCACGGGGAGGCTCACATATACTTCTGTCCAGGACAGTAACGAGAATCTTTCTGTCCTCTGTTCTGTTCTGTAGGGAATTCCTCTGGAACTGTAGAGAGGTGCCGACGGGCACGCATGCGCTCCTACCCTGGAGCTTTAGCAAGATGTTGCACTCTTGCCCTGTTTCTGTGTTTAGGCGCTGGGTTTCTGTTTTTTTGTGTTCTGTGTTCTATTTTTTGGTTTTTTGTTTGTTTGTTTTTGTTCGTTTTGTTGTGTGATATTGGTGGTAAAAACTTAAGTATATTGTGCATGAAAATCAGAAATAAAGAGATTAAGCCTGACACCCCTTTGGACTGTGTTTTAAGGAACTGCAATGAACTTTATCCCCCATTGTAAAGCAGGATGATAGAAGCCCCTAGCTGGCTGCCTGGAGCACACCCATTGCAGAGGGCTATGCCTGCTGGGGACCTAAGAACTGAGTATCTCCCAGGTTAACAAGTGAAACTCCTTTAAAACCCCTTGTCCCTCCAGATAAAGAGAGTCACAACTTTGGCAGAGTCCCCTGTGTTTCTCCTTTGTTAGCCAAGCAATAAAACTCCTTTTTTCTTTTTCTCAAAACCCAGTCCTCATTATTAAATTTGTATTAATTGGCTTCAAGGTCAGGAACCAAACTTTAAGTTACAAATCTTGTACCCCCCCTCCGCCCCTGAACTTTGTGAGAGCTATCTACTGAAATGTTAGGAGATAGAGCATGCTTGATGTGGAACTGAATCAGAGGAGCTAATCCTGTATGTAAAAGGGGAAACTGAGGGAATCCCAGCAGCTGCCAAAGCCCTGTTGATTCAGGGAATTACCTCCTTCCTTCCCTGCACTGTAAGGATTATGCCACCTCTGTCTTGTTAAAAAAAGAGAAAAAGAAAAACGTGACACTAAATGCAGTAAAGTCACCATGGAGACACTTTATTTTACATTTCAGGTTGCCCTTCTGTGAAAATATCTGGTCTCCTTTTGGGGACATCTATGGTGCCACTGCTGTAGGAGATTTTTCTCTTATCTGCTCTGGTTTAAAGGGTTCTGTCTGACAGCCATAGTCTGGACCTCCTTTCTGTCTGTATTGTGTCTTAGTTTCTGGCCCTTTAAGGCATCTGCAATAATGTGTTGATATTATAAATTGTTTTTGGGGAATGATCTTAGCTGAATGTGTGTCTAAATGATGATGTTTTATTTTAACAATCTGGTAACTGAATGGGTTTTTGAAGCATTGCACACTCTTGGAGTAAAAAGTCGGGTTTAGGTAATTGTTTAGTTTATGATTTCAGATAATTCATGCCAGAGAACTTAAATACTTAGGATGGATAACTGAAGAACTCTACTTCCAAGTTGGCAAGAAACTTCCCAATCATACGGTCTTTTTTTTTTTTTCACCAATTTTGAATTGGGTAGCCTGGGAAAATGTCACTGTGTGTACCAGTGCATTAATTTGGACATAAATAGTAAATCATAGTATGGTGTCTGTTGACAAAACAAGATGTAAAGATATAAAATTTTGTGAATTGTATCTTAAACTTGTATCATAATTTTCAACATCTGAACCTGAAAATTATGGTTAAAATGCCTTAGTCCTGAGATGTCTGTTCAGAATAGCAGTTTTTTTGCTGCTCCTTCCAGACCTCAGCCATGACTTATGTGGAAATGCAAATGAAAGAAGCCTGCAAGCTTTGTAGGAGAGTGATTTGAGGTCTAAGGGAAAAAAAGGTAAATTGTATGTTATTTACTAATTACTGGCAAGTCATTTTTTCTAGGACTCTTATTTTTTTTCTTAGATACTTTATGTTTTTTGACCTCATGATTTTGAGCATACAGACCTAGGTTAATGTTTATCTGATCAGTTCTATCTTTGACCAACCGTGGACTTTTTGAAACATTGCAATAAAGATTTCAACTACGAAAAGCTACAAGGCCTTTACTATTATTATGTGTGCACAAATTGTTATGTGTTGTATGTCTATATATACATATATCCGTATATCATATATATGATACACAAATTAACATATATAAGGAGCGCTCATAAAAAAATAGCGCTCGTAAAAACAAATTTTAAAAAAGTGGATCCAAAGATCTTTAATTCACGTGATTTAAATGTTTCAATTTAAATTGGATAAAGAGATAAAAACAAATGTCTTTAAATTTAAGCTTACAAAGTTTTCTAGGTGTTCAAACATCTAACAAAAAATTAACATCTGCAAAATGTCTAATATGCCTTGGCTCTAGTACCTTTCCTTCAACATAAAAATGGTTTACACTGTTCAATACATTTCTCTAACTTTTTGATAAATAAGTAAAGTAAATTTGATATGGGATTACTCATTCATGAGTACTTTTGTTAGATATCTGATTGATTTACTAAGATCTGTATTTTTTTTAGTAAACTCTGTATAAGATTGTAAAAATCAGTCATGTGTTAATGAGACAAAAATTTCTTAAAACATAAGTTTACCCATAACATTGAGTTTATTAAGATTTATGTTTTCTAGAGCAAGCAACCATAAAAATTAAACAACTGATTAAATAAAAACTGTTATTTTAGAGCACTGTACTGCCATTTCTTTAAAAGCCAAACTTGATTAATGTAGAAACATAAATGTAATTGTTATGCTATTAATGTTTTCATATCTTACAGGTATGGAAGTCTGTAAGGTAGAAACGTTTAAAGAGTATTATATCAAGCTGGTGCTCTGAAGTTGTGTGGTAAAAAATATATTGTGGATTTATTTACCTGTTATCAATAAGATATGTAAATTTTTATGTTACTTTTTACATTGGGGAACAATTTAAATGTATTTTTAAGTTAATTAGAGCCTAATCTTTGTAAAGGTTAAAAACTTTCAGCCTTTCTTTAATTCATGTTTTAAATGTGATATCATATGGTGTTAGCTAATGTTCATGTGACCTCAAACAATTTATTTAAACATTGTCAAATGATATTTAAAAATAAAGATCAGCTTTAGAACTAAAATAGTTAAGATTTATAAAGAGCCCTGCCTTTCCTGAGATAAGGCTGTGTGTCCCATCTTACTACATGTGAGAATGACTATGAAACCATTAGGTCAGATAATATTTCTTTAAAGTTATTTTAAAAAGTTTTTTTTATTGTCAATATTCCTAGGATCTCAAACAGGGGATATAATGTATAATTCAGCCAAAAAATTCAGGGAAGATATTACACGAACTAAGTATTTTTACTTTTGTTAATTTTAGTTTGAAATTTTCTTATAAGTGATCTAAAGATTCCCTGTTAGTGTTTTACAAATGTGTTGCTTTAAGAACACAACATGGGTTTATTCAAGATAATAAGTCATTAACTACAATACAGACAGAATAATACAGATCCCAATTAATAAAAAGGTAATTATAAAGTTATAGACATTAAAGCCCAGTACTCTTAATGTAAGGCTGTTAACATTTATTTGCTGGATTTTTAAGATTAGGATTTAAAATGAATGTTAAATGAAAAGGGCCAAGAAAACCAATATTTGGCTCTTGCCCTCTGAGTCAGTCTGAATCCATGGAACAGGGGACTTCTCTAAAGAGCTTTGCAACTCTGGGCCACATAACCTCCTGATCAGGGAGATTAATGAGACCACTGGAGAACAGAAAGCCAATCAGTGCATTTGTTACAAAGAGGAGAGTCATCAGAGAAAGGAGACATCCCTGATGCTTCTGAGGGAAGCCAAATGGTCAAGCAAGACCTGGACCCACCTAGCGCAAATGGCACTAGCAGAACTGAGAATCTCCTCTCAAGTTTCCCCAGAATTGATTCCCACAAAAGCTCAGCTGACTGTTAACAATAGATAGAAACAAAAGACAGTTTGACTGCTTCATCTTAAACACTTAGCAAAGACAGTTAAGACCAAAATACAGCCACTCCTGGGCATTTTAAATAATTATAATAATAATAATAATAATAAAATTTTAAGGTATGCACTTTATCTTATCCTCCCAAAATAAGTAAGACTGGAGGCTACAAAGAAGGATTCTCACACAGGAATGCCTAATACTTATAAAAAGAGACTATCAAGAAGAGCTGCCACAGGCAGAAGTTTTCAGTTTAAGACCTACAGATATTCCTAACCTACACAGGTAGGCTTGGTGTTTGCTAGTACGATTATCCAGCCCTGAGTAACAGAATTAAAGGTTTCTCTATTAGACGCAGAGGTCATACTAGTAAAAGGATTTTTACAAGATCAGATGACATTAAATTATTAAACTGTGTCTTATTGGGAGGGCCAACTGTAACACTTAAAGTTAAATATTAAGTTGACAGTCCTGATAATTGGGGATATTAAAGACTTGTGAGGGAATTTCTAAACAGTGACATGTTCCAGCTGCTGCAACATTTATTCAGTACTCATGGTTTTTGTTTCACTCATAGAAGAATCCATTCACAGATGACTTTACAACCTGTTCTTCCCCAACCTGACTTCAAACCGAACTGACTTCTAAAGGGCAACTCATGTCTCTCAACTGACTTCAAATAGTCAACTCATGTCCCTCACGACGAGCCCACTCACGTCACCCTGTCTCAGGACAGAAGAAGAAAAAATTAGTAATGCCACTCTTTTTACAACAATGGAGAGAAAGATAAATAGACTATCAATATAAATAATTAATTAAGTCAGGTAAAATCAGGGAGATCGGTTTTGGGTGAGTTGTAAAATTTTGGAGACTCTTATCTGAGGGATTAAAATTTCCTCAGTGTTCTTCCCATAATCTATCAAAGATTTGAAAGGGACACAGAGAAAAGGGGGAAATTGTAGACCCAACCTGATCTTTTATTAAAATTGGGAGCCATCATGCCACAAAGCCATGAAAAGATAATTTTGGCTTTACCATAAATTACTTCAAATTCTGAACCTGCGTGGAATGCCTGCCCACGTCTTGAACTCACGCATGCCCAGCTCTCTGACCAGATAGCAGCCCTCTCTGAAACTTTAGTGACACATCATAAATATTTGCCTTCTCTGGCCAGACAACAACCCTCTCTGAGGCTCTAATGGTCCTCATGAATTCTGATGTAGGGACAGCAAAAAAATTGTAAACTACCTTTAATGTGATGTTTATCAGAGTTCTGTTATCTGTAACCCCCCTTTTGTGTAACTTTCTGGGCTATAAAACTGGGCTGTAGGAAAGCTGGGGATGCTGTCTTGTTCCCACCATTTTGGGAGGGAGAGGCAGCACGGCCGGTGGAAATAATAAGCTTAATTTTATTTGATTTTAATTTGAGTCAGTGGTCTTTTCTAGCGTCCTGGTCTAACAGGTAAACACTCCAAAGACGTGGAGCTCTGCCGGCCTAAAGACTTCTTGAGAAACTTCCTCTGAGGTTGGGCACTTGAAATATATGTTGTTGTAAGGAGATTTAGCTTCCTTTCTAGTGACACCATAAAAGCTGGGTCTGCATCTACGTGACCTGGAGGACATGGTTTTTTGTATTCTAATGAACATGAGGCAGCAGTGCTGAATTTTGTATTTGTAGGTAAACTGTGGCCACTTGGTGCTCAGTGTCTCCCCGTGTGAACTGCGAAGCCATTTGGTCATCCTCCACTTTTCGTGGTGTTTCTTGCTGCTGCACTGGGAGTTTGGTATTTGCTTCATAAAATACAACGAGTTCAACTGGGACCCAGTATTGGAGGGAGTTCTGTCACTTGTGGTGACAGAGAATGCACCAACCAGGCTTCTATCTCACAAAGCTTGCCCATTTGTCCATAGAAATCTGACTCTGAACTTTGCCCAGAAACCTCTCCATGTAACAAGAAGGGTCTGCTGGCTGCACCATATCAGTCACAAGCCATTTTGAAGGCAATGGAAAATCCTCCTGGCCACACCACAGATGTATTATCACACACCTGCCCACCACTGCAATAGGCCCACTACTCAGCAGGGTCCAACTTACTGGCATCTTTGTTCTGCACCATTTTCATGAAACCCCGTCAATCATGGCATTCTCTTGTACACTCATGATCAGGAAAAAGACATCCAAAGGTTCTCCAGTGCCACCTGGTTAAGGGAATTTCAAAAATTTTATTGTATTTATTTAGCCATTTATCATGGATGAAGTTGGAGGCATTGTGGGTTTCAGTTCATTCAGGAACCATTAAATGGTGAGGAAACTCATTTCAATGAAATCTCTGGAGAAATCTCACAGGCAAGTCATCCCATAGAGTGGTCAAAAGGTCACATGAAGCCAGGCCCATTGAGGTCTTCAATGTGACGTCCATGGGTGTTCTGACTGTCAACTATGGCTGCCACATCTTTCAGAATAAAATCATGTGATATCTTAGCTGAGATTCCAAGGCTCTGTGGAAAGTCACCCTTCTTTTTTGATCTCAGTTTCCAAGGGGAAATCCAATGCGTGGCCTCCTAAAATCTGAACACAGTTCATGGCAATATTTCTCTGAGATCAGTTCCAGAACTCAGACTCTAAGGGGAATCACACCAGAGTTCAAGCCCAGGTAGACCCTGTCATCACTTCCAAGCACTACACAAATGACCACAATTAAAACCAAAACACTCCCACAAGGCCCTCATCTTCTTCCATATAGACACTCATCATAACCTGTGGCTGGAGGTTTCCATGAGGGGCTCAGCCCAAGACAGTGTACAAAATAAACTCCCTTGCCCATAATTTGCCTAAAGTCAGGGTTGCCTGGACACCCTTCCTGAGAACCAGGAGTGATCAAATAAGCCTGCCATAAATACTGCTCTGCTTCTCCAATTTGAGGCCTACTGACTCTCGGGTATAGACTCTTTATGTGAATTGGAATCATGAGAAAACCCAAGCACATATGGGCTATCATCTGCAGGGTTTTGAGAACTCATTTTACACAAAGGATCCCTATTTTCACTTGATGGAGGTTAGGAACGTTACAGAGGAAGGCGAGAGACTTCGTCCACAATGACTGCTTTTTTGGCCATTTTGGTTTTGGAAGCACACGTGGGAACTTTCTTTAGATCCATCAGGTGCTGAGAATCTATGCAACAGCCTCACACATGGCCAAGAGTCTGATGCAGACACATTCCTTTCCAAAGCAATTAAGCAAAGAGCAACAGATGATGCCCATTAATTCCCCTTGAAAACCGTTTCCTTCAGGCTTCACAAAGGAGTGGCCTGAGGCAAAGACCTTTCTGACATTCAGGGCAACAAAACAATAGATAAGCAAATGGCCCATTGCAGGGTTTCTGGAATGATATCTGAGTTTTCTGAGATGATCCCATTCCCTTCAGCTATCCAGTACATGGCCATGTCACAGAGCTTGGAGGTGGTACATATCGTGGACACAAAACCCTGAACCTATTCTGGAGAGTGGCCAGAATTCAAGAAGACATACAGGAACTTAGGAAGATAGTAGTTGTTGCCCATCCATTAGGAAAGCCACAGTCCATTCATAAATTGGGCAGGATGAATGCTGTGAAGTTTTCTACTAGACAGGACACATCCATTGATGCATTCTCTTTTCTAATGTCTACAACCACGGACACAGTGGGATAAACAGACATAGAAACACTCGCATTGTCAAAAGACTTACTAGAAACAGTCCACTCCAAATCAAACAAACCGACTTTCCTATATATTCTAAGATCATGAGACAAAACCACAAACTCACACGCACACCCACAAAGTCAACTCCTTCCCCCAAGTAGGTCTGTGACTATTCGGAGTGTCCTCTGACTGATGGGACATACTACGTTTCCCCGAAATGGGCTGTCCTATGTCACATCTGGTCTCCTTGGCCAACACTGTGAAGTTGTCAGGTGCCAGTAGTGAGACACTACCTGCTTTCTCAGGAAAGGCCCCTCTTCAGAGCTCTCCTGGAATTTGGCTATCCTCACATCAGTAGTTACACAGAAAGACCGATTCTGTCCTTGGTAAATCCAAACATGTGTGGCCACTGGGACTGGGACTGGGAATGACTCTGGGTGCCTGGCTTCCTGGATCCCAAGTTCAGAGAGTTCCATCACCAAGAAAGTTATATAGGTCACTTCCTTCAGGAACTGAATGAGGTCACTGCCTTGGCAACCTCTTTGTCCTAACAGTTGCTTCCAAGTGTCCCAATAGATGGAGGCTGCCCCTACTTCCTGTGACACTTTCACAAGTAAGAATGGTATATCAAACATAGGCACCCGTAAACAGCTCTCCACACAAGCCTGGTTTGGTCCATCTTCTCTACATTAAGAAGAGAGAGACTGCTTCAGACACACCCCTTCATCCTGACCTGTTTTTTTTTTTTTTTTTTTTTTTTTTTTGTCATGAAAGATGACTTTCGCTCTCTCAGGTCCTTCATAGCTTTCTATATCTTCCCCAGGGTTCACTTCTGCATGGACCTTTGAGGTTCTCAGCAGGTGGAAGATCTCTTACATTTCTATATAAGAACAACTTTGTCCTTGCTTTTCTGTAAAGTTAGGTTGAGGAAACAAAGTATGGTTAGGATTAATAACATGATTGATTTGGGTTAGGAATCATTCTGCTGCATGAATAATGGTATTGGGAACCTGCAATATTTATAAGGATATATAGAGGTGAAATATATGTATGAAAACACAAATCTAGGTAAGATTTGAAGCCCAAAAGGGCATTGGATCCTTGATTGGGATACTTTACTCTGAATTATGTTGTGCACATGTGTCTCAGATAAATCTATACATAATGGCATAGGACCTTGTACCTTGGATAATTGAATGTTGAAGAGAACATCCAGTCAAAAAAGGATAGTTGGTAGGATTAGGAAGATACTTGATAGGATTAGAAAAAAGAGTCAGTATAGGATTTGGACAAAAACTTCCTTAGCAATAGGGTTTCAGGTAGACAGAAAATGTAAATGTCAGCACATTTGAAGAGTCAGTCACAATGATGAACTGGGGAAAATATGTAGGAAAGCAGATATCATTAGAGACATTAGGAAATCAGGCAAATGATGAAGTGATTGATAGGATTAGACATTTTCAACAGGCTTGAGGTTGAATACATAATCTTAGGAAGAAACAAATATGTAGTCACCAATAGGATTGACATTTGAGAGCATTAGGCAACATGGACATGGGTGATTTTCATAATCAATACTCACATTCCATTTAGACTTTGGTACAATTGTAAGTGTGACTTTGCATTTTGTGGCCAGAATATTACTGTGATAAAATGTATATGTAGATCAGGTGACATGAGTATTTCTTGCACCATTTCTGGGAGCAATATTTAGAAGAGATATAAATTAGTATTGGGGGCACAAATAGGTGTACCATGTGTGAATATATAATATAACTGATTCCAACTTTAGAAATTGGAATTAATTGATATCAGAAAATACACAGTAAATGTTATATTGATATACATACATTCATTCCAACAAGTTATACATCTAATGGTAATATTAGGGTTGTGGTTTATCATAAAGTGTGTGAGTTTTGCTTCAAAATTGATTATGGAAATCGAAAATAATGTGTTTGGAAAGAAGTCTCATGAAATGACCAGTCAAAAGCAAGGAGGAATACATGTGTACTGAAGCAGGAAGTGATTGAATGTGTTTCAAATGTCTTTAAATTTGTGAACTTATGGATGAAATGTTTATACTATGATGTACAAAAACTGAAGAAATAGTAATGTACCAGTGTTAAATAAAATGAACGTCAAAATACACATCATGCCCCATTGGAATCTACATGCATTGATGTTAAATTGGGTCAGTTACTGTAGAAATATAAGGATTTGTTTGCACCATTCAGTGAAGTGAGTTTTCAGTACTAGAAAAAAAATATGTATTTCAGGTGGATGAATATTTCTGAAAATAATCGTATGAAAATTTGATTATAAAACCACATACATGAGCATGAGTGAATTATTAAGGGAGTGTATAATAAGACACATATATTTTATATTTGAAAAAATATATATATATATATATATATATATATATATATCACACAGAGAAACATTAGGAAGTAGCAATATATATGCCAATCAAAATTCATTGTGAAATATATATCATCCACCGATCCAAAAATATTAATTTTACTGAACATGGATTTATGTATAATGTTGTTCAACTAAAAATCTCACTCATAGTTTGAATTTTCAGTTCCAAAAGCGTTTAGGAGGGGTGATCTCTTCTCATACTTTGTTTCTGCCAAGTTAGCCACCTCACAAAAATGTACGTGTGATACCAGGTATGATTTTATATGTGCATATAAAAATACATGTGCTGAATTGGCTACAGAAAAAAGGAGACAGAAATTCACATATGTGTTAACTTTAAAAACACATGGAGTACTATTTCAACAAACAATTGACAAGATTTATAACTCCTACACTATATCATGCAAAAGGCAAGACCAACTATACACCATGCCTCCTCTGAACTGCTTGTATTAATATTATGTTTGGGTTATTTGTCTCCATCATATTAGGATTAGTAGTCAGAGTCTATTAGGGTATGGGTTACTGACAGGGATTCAGTATTTCGAATGGAAAATTGGAAAATGAATCCAATGTGTATGTAAATATGTGCTACACAAAAATCTTCCCACTCTCATCCAGAACAATACCTTGACAACACCTTCACCCCATGTAAGACACAATTAGAGGAGAAGAGTTAGAAAATCCATGAATACATATCTGGAATGGAATGCGATCAGGAGTTCACAACCTTGGAAGTGTTAGAGGAGTTTCCAAAAGTAAGGGACAGGGTAAACACTTCAAAAACATGGAGGTCTGTTGTCCTAGAGACTTCTTGAGATACTGCCTGTGAGGTTGGGCACTTGAAATATATGTTGTTGTCACGTGCTTTAGCTTCCTTTCTAGTGAAACCATCAACCTGGGTCTGCATCTATGTGACCTGGAGGACATGGTTTCTTATTTTCCATCCGTGGGTGGGCCCCTTGCTTAAGAGCTCTGGCTACTGGACAAATTTTACACAAAGAAGCCTCTAATCTGACTTTTGGGGCCCCTTGAACTATCTACTCCCCACATCACTTGAAAGATCTTTTACCTTAAAAGGGCCTTCAAACCCTCCCTACATCCAGAGTTCTGTCGCTCCTCACTTACTTTCTGGAAAACCCTAATATTATTTTCCTCCCCTGCTCTGCACTGAACCCTGCCTCACTGCTCCCAATGACTCCCATGTCTCACACACCAACTCATAATTGCTTGGAAAACTTAGATGATTTCCTCCCCTGTCATTCTTCCATTTTTGAGAGACCACTCACCAAGCCTGACCTTATCTGGTTTACTGACAGCAGTTCCTTTAGGCAGAATGGAACTCATTACTCTGGATATGCTGTATTTTCAGCCACTGAGATTATAGAGGCCAAAGCTTTGCCTTCAGGAACTACAGACCTGCAGGCTGATTTTATAGCATCCACTCGTGCCTGCCTTCTAGCACAAGGCAAATCCCTCACCCTCTAAACGGATTCAAAATATGTCTTCCATATCTTATTATCCCATGCTGCAATTTGAAAGAAGCGAGGCCTACTTACCACAAAAGGTAATGCGATCACTAATTCAGCTCTTATAACCAATCTGATAGAGGCCTCCCACTTACCCACCCAGTTGGGAGATGTCCATTGTAGGTCCCATCAGAAGGACGGCTCTCTTATCACTGAGGGCAATGCCAAAGCTGACCAGGTGGCACGAATGGCTGCTACCACTTCCAATCATGGCCCCCATGGTGGACATATAATGGCCACATTAGACAGCTCATCTGAAGCCCCTACTTCTTTCAGTAAGAACAAGCATCTTTTCAAGTTCCTTCATACTCTATTCCTTTCCAATTCTCAGTCTTTGACCCTCTTTTTACATAGTTTCTTCTTCCTCACTCCCTCTGACAAGCCATGCTACAGAATATAGCCTCTAATTGTCAGATCTGTCAGCGGACCAACCCTCATACTCCTTTAAGGCCCAAACGTTTCCCTTCCCAACAAGCCCGGGGACACATTCCCTCTGCTGACTGGCAGGTAGACTTCACCAACATGCCCACAGTATGGCACACTAAATACCTCCTTGTCTTTGTGGACACTTTCTCTGGTTTGGTTGAGGCATTTCCCACTTCCAATAAAAAGGCTTCCACTTTAGCTTCAATCTTACTGACAGACATCATCCCCAGGTTTGGTATGCCCACTTCCCTACAATATGACAATGGCCCTGAGTTTACTTCTAGGATCACACAAAAGGTCTCTCAAGCCCTCTCCTTCAAGTGGCATTTCAACTGTCCATATTTCCCCCAGGCTTCAGGGAATGTGGAAAGGGTAAATCGTACTCTAAAGGAAGTCCTTACCAAATTGACAATGGAATTAAACATAGACTGGGTCAAACTCCTTCCCTTGGCTTTGCTTCGAATCAGAGCTCTCCCTAAGAAACCATCTTTACTGTCTCCTTTTGAGATAATGTATGAAAGACATCTTATAACCCCTGCGTTGGTCATTTCACAAGGACCTCTCACCCGAGATTTGTCTTTGCCTCTCTTGCTTCATCTCCGCTCGGAACTCTGGAAATATCAGGACTGGCTTCTTCCGGACCCAGTCTCCTCTCCAAACACTCCTCCCTTAACACCTGTTAGTCTAGTCAATTATAATACCCCAGAGGAGAAAGGGACTCTTGCCCCAAAATGGGAAGGCCCCTATCCTGTCATTCTCTGTACCCCCACCGCCGCCAAACTCTCCTTACCAGACAACCGTCTCACTCCCTGGAATCACATGTCTAGGTTGAAGCCACATCACCAGGAGGCCCCACATGCTGACGACAGGGCCACCCCAGAGGAACTCCAAGAATCACCTCCTGAACCTCCCCTTTACTCCTGCTCTCCACACCCATCTCACCCATTTAAGTTGCGGCTCACACGGTTTTCCTTGCAGCCCAATTCCTCTTAAAAAAGGCACAATGAGCTCTCCCAACACCCTAGTCTTCTCTAACTGCTTGTTTTTTGTGCTCTGCTTATTTTCTGTGCTCTGTCAGGACTGGTCTTTACCCTCCTCACCTACCATGCATTTATTCACTCTTCAGGAACGATACTCAGAACATGGCATGCAGACGGTCCGCGGAGTGGATGCAACTACTTGCTTCATCCACAACTGCACCTCTATTTCCCTAAAATTGTCACCTTCAAGGACCTTCGTCCCTGGTAGCTGGAACTGGCCTTTCAATTGCTTCCTTTTTGATCAAACAAAAGATTATTGTCATTGGTGGCCTGAGATATATAATGGGTGCCCCTATTGGTCATGCAGGTTCCATGATGAACGTGGTAGCTATTCTTACCACTCACTCGGTTACCCTGAAGGGTGGACTTCTAGTTACATAAAGTGGCATAAAGGCTCTTCATCCAATAACAATGGATGGTATACTTTAGATAAACCTGACCCCAAGGCCAAACGTTGGGGCTACGTTGAGTTTGCTGTCTATGCTCAGACAACCTCAGTCAGACCCACAGGGTGGATGACTATTGGCCGCACCCTGATTACGCCACCTAAGGCAACCATCCAGGTAGTCGAACACATTAAGGACTCAGAATCAAAACTTCGAGATCGTATCCATAGCTCATCCAAAGAGGATTCAGAGCCTTCAACCCCCTCAGGTCCCCCTCCCACATGGCTCAATTTGCTACACCAAACGTTTTGATTATTAAACTCCACCCGTCTTTCTTTGCCTACTTCTCAGTGCTTTCTCTGTGCTTCACTTAGTCGTCCACTTCTAGCAGCAGTCCCATTAGCGGCAGAAAATATTCCAGCAAAACCCTACAATTTCTCTAAAAAGGACAAACCCTACATGTGACACGTAACCCACTGTGGGAAAGTTATTCCATCAATACTTTATTTCCTTTCATCTGTTTCCACCTGCCAATAATGAATCCTTTACCCGTTTGTTCCTTGAGCTACAACACCCCATAGAGCCCTGTGTTTAGGCAACCTGAACATTTCCTCTGGTGTAATGGGTCTTTAAGTACCTCAACGATCAATGTCTCTGGCACCTGTTTCTTGGTTACTGTAGTTCCTCAGCTATCTTTGTATACTCCCACCAAATTCCGACAGTTGGCCCTACCTTCCCGCACCCGTAAGGTAGTCTTTCTGCCGGTTCTGGTAGGCCTCATTTTAACAACCTCAGTGACGAGTCTCGGACTCTCTGGTGGAGCTATAGGTCATGCTCTATGGGCATCCAATGACCTTCAACAAAAACTGCAGGAAACACTCAATACCATGGCTGAGTCTCTGGGTTCCTTGCAGCGGCAGGTTACATCATTGGCACAAGTGGCTTTACAGAACCAAAGGGCAATTGATCTTCTCACTGCAGAAAAAGGGGTTACATGCCTATTCCTCAGAGAGGAATTTTGCTATTATGTTAATGAATCTGGGCTAATAAAAAAAAATGTTGTTAAATTGCAGGAATTATCGACCGAATTTCTCAAACATACCTCCTCCAATCCCATCATGGGGTTCTTCCAATCCTATCTTGCCATGTACTTACTACATATCTTGGGGCCCCTTATTGGGATGCTCCTTTTTGTGCTCTCTTGCCCTGCAAAATGAAGTGCCTTCAAACCCAACTGCAAAAAATTCCTAATCAAACTTTCAACCAGCTTTTGCTTAGGCACTACCAGCCTCTGATGACCGATGAACCCCCAACATCTCCAAGAGAACAGTAACTCAGTGATGAAGCTCACTACCAGGCATGATGGAATGCAATGGGTATCAGACAGCGGGAGACAACGAGCTCTGAGAACCTCTTAATCTGCCATCCTGGATTCATGAGTCTTTACCACCTTCTAAGATTTCTCATGGCCCTTGGCCTCTTCTATGTCAGTCCCCCAACATGGAACTTCTGCCAAAAAATGACATTTCCTTTAATTTTTATCTTCATTCTGTTTTTATTTGCTCTGATCTTCTTCAGGTGCTGGTGACGCCATGTCCAGGCAACGCTTCCAGTATTTCCTAGAGTCTCTGTTACAGGACCAGTGGCTGATACCAACAATCTCTTCCATCCAGGACTAGTTCCATGCCATCGACAACTTTGGCTTCAGGGAACATTCATTGACTTCACCCCTACGAAAGTAGCTGTCTATAGCCACTGGGTTTTATTTCTGGCTGCCATGATAATCCCAAACCTGCTCCATGAGCATTCCTCCACTTCTCTTTCTAGGCCCCACACCACCCCCACACAGCAAGAAGCAGCCGGATCTGACAAATGACGCCCCACTTCCTAAGAAAACAAAAAGGGTGGAATGTTGGGAAAAGAATAAATGGCAGCCATACCCCAGAGAAAAACCTCAACATGGCGCCTAAGGACTTCTTCTTCCTACCTTCTTCATTTCTGCAGTGGCGCAAAAAGTTCCCACCCTTGTGAACTCTCACGTCAGCGCCAATTTCAAATCTCACTTGTGTGGAACCTTAGCCCCAATGAGAACTAATTCCTGGGCTCTGGAGCTGATATCTGAAAGAACTTGCCAATAAACGGGTTGCTGCCATTTATCTAAGCCCTACCATCTCCCCCTTAGTTCTATATAAGCACACAGCTTTGAGCAATAAAATTGGAATTCTCCCGGTGAAGTGTCATTGCGTGGGGAATTATTTCACTCATGATCAGCAACAGGATATACAAAGGTTCTCCAGTGCCACCTGGTCATGGGAATTTCAGAAATTTGATGGTATTTATTTAGCCATTTTTGAAGGATGAAGTTGGAGTCACTGTACGTTTCAATTAATGCAGGAACCATTATGTGGTGAGGAAGCTCATTTAAATTAAAACTCTGGAGAAATCTCACAGGCAAGGCTTCCCAAAGAGTGGCCAAAAGGTCACATGAAGCCAGGATCATTGAGGTCTACAATATGAGTTCCATATGTGTTTAGATTCTCAACTATGGCTGCCAAGTCTTTCAGAATAAAATCATGTGATATCCTGGCTGAGATTCTCACTGCACTGTGGAAAGACACCCTGGCACTCGATCTCAGTTTTCAAGGGAGGCTTCTCATGCGTGGCCTCCTAAAATCCCAACACATTTCATGGCAATACTTCTTTGAGGTAAATTCCAGAACTCAGTCTCTAAGAGGAATCATGCCAGAGTTCAAGCCCAGGTGGATCCAGTTATCTCTTGCAACCGCCAAACAAATGACCACAATTAAAACCAAACACTCCCACATGGCCCTCATCTTCTTCCATATAGACACTTATCATAACCTCTGGCTGGAGTTTTTCATGAGGGGTGCAGCCCAAGACAGTGTCAAAAATAAGCTCCCTTGCCCCTCATTTGCCTAAAGTTAAGGTGGCCTGGACACCCATCCGGTGAACCAGGAGTGATCAGATAGGCCAGCTGTTAATACTGCTCTGCATCTCCAATTTGAGGCCTACTGACTGTCAGGTATAGATTCTTTATATGATTTGGAGCCATGAGCAAACCCCAAAACCTATGGGTTAGCCTCTGCAGGGCTGTGCATAACTCATTTGAACCAAAGGATCCGTATTCTCACTTGACGGTGGTCAGGAACCTTACAAATGAATGCGAGAGACTTCATTCACAATAATTGCTCTTTTGGCCATTTTGGTTTTGGATGCACACATGGGATCTCTCTTTACATCCATCAGGTGCTGAGAATCTAAGCCACAACCTCACACAGGGCCAAGAGGCTGATTCAGACACATCCCTTTCCAAAGCAATTAAGCAAAGAGCCACAGGTGATGCCTATTCATTTCCATTTGAAAACTGTTTTCTTCAGGCTTCACAAAGGGGTGGCCAGAGGCAAAGACCTTCCTGACATTCAGGGAAACAGAACAATTGATAAGCAAAAGGCCGAAAGCATGGTTTCTCCACTGAGACTTTCTTGGTCACACTGATATCTGAGTTTTCTGAGATGCTCGCCATTCCCTTCAGCTATCCAGGACATGGCAATGTCACAGAGCTTGGAGGTGGTACATATTTTGGACACAAAACCATGAGACTATTCTGGAGAGTGGTGAGAATTCTGGAAGAAACAGGAACTTAGGAAGGTAGCAGGTGTTGCCCATGGATAAGGCAAGCTGCAGTCCATTCATAAATTGGGCAGGATGAATGCCGGGAATCTTTCTACTATACAGGACATATCAATTGTTGCATTCTATTTTCTAATGTCTACAACCACGGACACAGTGGGATACACAGAAATAGAAACACTTGCCTTGTCCAACGACTTACTAGAAGAAGACCACTCCAAATCAAACAAACCGTCTTTCCTACCTATTCTCAGATCATGAGACAAAACCACAAAATCACACCCACCCCACAAAGACACCTCCTTCCCCCATGTAACTCTGTGACTATCCGGAGTTTCCTCTGAGTGGTGGGCCATACTATGTTCCCCCAAAATGGCCTGTCCTATCTCAGATCTGGTCTCCTTGGCCAACTCTGTGAAGTTGTCAGGAGCCTGCGGTGAACCACTACCTACTTTCTCAGGAAAGGCCCCTATTCAGAGCTCTCCTGGTATTTGGCCATCCTCACATATGTTGGTACCAAGAAAGACTGACACTCTCCTTGGTAAATTCAAACAAGTGAGCCTGCTGGGTCTGGGACTGGACTGGCTCCAGGTGCCTGGCTTCCTGGATCCCAAGTTAAGAGAGTTCCATCACCAAGGAAGTGAGGTAGATCACTTCTTTAGGAACTGAATGAGGTCATTACCTTGACAACCACTTTGTCCTAACAGTTGCTTTCAAGAGTCCCATGAGATGGAGGCTGCCCCTACTTCCTGTGACACTTTCACAAGTTAGAATGGTATATAAACCATGGGCACCCGGGAACAGCTCTCCACCTAGGACTGGTTTGGTCCATCTTCTCTACATTAAGAAGAGAGAGGCTGATTCATACACATCCCTTTATGCTGACAAGGTTGTTTGCCATAGAAGATGACTTTTCTCTCTCAGGTCTTTCGTAGCTGCCTACATCTTCTCAAGGGATCATTTCTGCATGGACCTTTGATGTTCTCAACAGGTGGAACATGCCCTACATTCCTGTATTTTAAGAGCAACCCTGTCCCTGCTGTTCTGTAAAGTTCGATTGAGAGAACAGTGTATGGTTTGGGTTAGTAACATGTTCAATTTGGGGTTAGGAATCATTCTGCATGACGAATAATGGTATTGGGAAACTATGATATTTACAAGAATATATAGGTGAAATATAAGTATAAAAACAGAAATCTATGGAAGATATGAAGTCCAGAAGGGCATTGGGCCCTTAATTGGTACACTTAGCTTTGAATTATTTAAGGGAAATTGCTTGGAAGTGAAAGGAGACCCTCAGATAAATCTATATACAATGGCATAGGAGCTTGTACCTTGGATGATTGAATGTCGAAGAGAACATCCACTCAAAAAGGGATAGTCGGTAGGATAAGGAAGATAGTCAGTAGGTTTACAAAGAACAGTGAGAATAGGATTTAGACCAAAAGTTCTTAAGCAATAGGGTTTCAGGTAGACAGTGAATGTAAATGTCAGCACAAGTGAAGAGTCAGTCACAATGATGAACAGGGGAAAATATGTAGGAAAATAGATATAAATAGAGACATTACTAAATCAGGCAAAGTATAAAGTGAGTGATAGGATTAGACATTTTCAACAGGCTTGAGGTTGAATATATAATCTTAGGAAGAAACAAAAATGTAGTCACCAATAAGATTGACATTTGAGAGCATTAGGCCACCTGGACATGGAAGGTTTTAGTAATCCATGCTCACTTTCCATTTAGGCTTTGGTACAAACTTAAGGGTGACCTTTGATTTTTTTGTCCAGAATATTACTGTGATAAAATGTATATATAGATCAGGTGACATGAGTATTTCTTCCACCATTTTTTGAGGAATATTTTGAAAACGTATAAATTAGTATTGAGGGTAAAAATAGGTGTACCCTGTGTCTATGAATATAGAGATAATGCATGAATAGATCATACAGTTAATAAATAATATAACTTGTTCCCCTTTAAATAATGTATTGAATTGATATCTGAAAATATATAAGAAATCATATATTTTTTTTAATTAATTTTTATTGTAGGTTGTTCAAAACATTACATAGTTCTTGATATATCATATTTCACACTTTGATTCAAGTGGGATATGAGCTCCCATTTTTACCCCATATACAGATTGCAGAATCACATCAGTTGCAGAACCATTGATTTACATATTGCCATTCTGGTGTCTGTTGTATTCTGCTGCCTTTTCTATCCTCTACTATCCCCCTCCCCCCTCCCCTCCCCTCTTCTCTCTCTACCCCCTCTACTGTAGTGCATTTCTCCCCCTTATATTTTCCTCCTTTCCCCTCACATCCTCTTGTATGTAATTTTGTATACCCCTAAGGGTCTCCTTCCATTTACATGCAATTTCCCTTCTCTCTCCTTTTCCCTCCCACCTCTCATCCCTCTTTAATGTTAATCTTCTTCTCATGCTCTTCGTCCCTACTCTGTTCTTAGTTACTCTCCTTATATCAAAGAAGACATTTAGCATTTGTTTTTAAGGGATTGGCTAGCTTCACTTAGCATAATCTGCTCTAATGCCATCCATTTCCCTCCAAATTCTATGATTTTGTCATTTCTTAATGCAGAGTAATACTCCATTGTGTATAAATGCCACATTTTTTTATCCATTCGTCTATTGAAGGGCATCTAGGTTGGTTCCACAGTCTTGCTATTGTGAATTGTGCTGCTATGAACATGGATGTAGCAGTGTCCCTATAGTGTGCTCTTTTTAGGTCTTTAGGGAATAGACCGAGTAGGGGAATAGCTGGATCAAATGGTGGTTCCATTCCGAGCTTTCCAAGAAATCTCCATACTGCTTTCCAAATTGGCGGCACCAATTTGCAGTCCCACCAGCTATGTACAAGAGTACCCTTTTCCCCACATCCTCGCCAGCACTTGATGCTGTTTGACTTCCTAATGGCTGCCAATCTTACTGGAGTGAGATGGTATCTTAGGGTGGTTTTGATTTGCATCTCTCTGACTGCTAGAGATGGTGAGCATTTTTTCATATACTTGTTGATTGATTGTATGTCCTCCTCTGAGAAATTTCTGTTCAGGTCCTAGGCCCATTTGTTGATTGGGTTATTCGTTATCTCATTGCCTAATTTTTTTAGTTCTTTGTATATTCTGGATATTATGGCTCTGTCTGAAGTGTGAGGAGTAAAGATTTGTTCCCAGGACGTAGGCTCCCTATTTACCTCTCTTATTGTTTCTTTTGCTGAGAAAAAACTTTTTAGTTTGAGTAAGTCCCATTTGTTGATTCTAGTTATTAACTGTTGTGCTATGGGTGTCCTATTGAGGAATTTGGAGCCCGACCCCACAGTATGTAGATCATAGCCAACTTTTTCTTCTATCAAATGCCATGTCTCTGATTTGATATCAAGTTCCTTGATCCACTTTGAGTTAATTTTGTGCATGGCGAGAGAAAGGGATTCAGTTTCATTTTGTTGCAAATGGATTTCCAGTTTTCCCAACACCATTTGTTGAAGATGCTATCCTTCTTCCATTGCATGCTTTTAGCCCCTTTATCGAATATAAGATAGTTGTAGTTTTGTGGATTGGCTTCTGTGTCCTCTATTCTGTACCATTGGTCCACCCGCCGGTTTTGTTACCAGTACCATGGTGTTTTTGTTACTATTGCTCTGTAGTATAGTTTGAAGTCTGGTATAGCTATCCTGCCTGATTCACACTTCCTGCTTAGCATTGTTTTTGCTATTCTGGGTCTTTTATTTTTCCATATGAATTTCATGATTGCTTTCTCTATTTCTACAAGAAATGCCGTTGGGATTTTGATTGGCATTGGATTAAACCTATAGAGAACTTTTGGTATTATCGCCATTTTGATGTTGTTACTTCTACCTATCCATGAACAGGGTATATTTTTCCATCTTCTAAGATCTTCTTCTATTTCTTTCTTTAGGGTTCTGTAGTTTTCATTGTATAAGTCTTTCACCTCTTTTGTTAGGTTGATTCCCAAGTATTTTACTTTTATTGAGGATATTGTGAATGGGGTGGTTGTCCTCATTTCCATTTCAGAGGATTTGTCGCTGATATACAGGAATGCCTTTGATTTATGCGTGTTGATTTTATAGCCTGCCACTTTGCTGAATTCATTTATTAGCTCTAATAGTTTCTTTGTAGACCCTTTTGGGTCTGCTAGGTATCGAATCATGTCATCTGCAAATAGTGATAATTTGAGTTCTTCTTTTCTATTTTTATGCCTTTATTTTTTTTCGTCTGTCTAATTGCTCTGGCCAGTGATTCAAGAACTATGTTGAACAGAAGTGGTGAGAGAGGGCATCCCTGTCTTGTTCCAGATTTTAGAGGGAATGCCTTCAGTTTTTCTCCATTCAGAATGATGCTAGCCTGAGGCTTAGCATAGATTGCTTTTACAATATTGAGGTATGTTCCTGTTATCCCTAGTTTTTCTAGAGTTTTGAATATAAAGGGATGCTCTACTTTGTCGAATGCTTTTTCCGCATCTATCGAGATGATCATATGGTTCTTATTTTTAAGCCTATTGATGTGGTGAATAACATTTATTGATTTCCGTATATTGAACCAACCTTGCATCCCAGGGATAAATCCTACCAGATCATGTTGCACAATTTTTTTGATATGTTTTTGTATCCGGTTCGCCAGAAGTTTATTGAGGATTTTTGCATCTAGGTTCATTAGAGATATTGGTCTGTAGTTTTCTTTCTTTGAAGTGTCTTTGTCTGATTTAGGAATCAGGGTGATGTTGGCCTCATAGAATGAATTTGGAAGTTCTCCCTCTTTTTCTATTTTCTGAAATAGCTTGAAAAGTATTGGTATTAGTTCCTCTTTAAAGGTTTTGTAAAACTCTGCTGTATACCCATCCGGTCCTGGGCTTTTCTTAGTTGGTAGTCTTTTGATGGTATCTTCTATTTCCTCAATTGATATTGGTCTGTTTAGGTTGTCAATATCCTCCTGACTCAATCTGGGCAAATCATATAACTTAAGAAATTTATCGATGCCTTCACTATCTTCTATTTTGTTGGAGTATAAGGATTCAAAATAATTTCTGATAATCTTCTGTATTTCTGAAGTGTCTGTTGTGATATTGCCTTTTTCATCCCGTATGCTGGTAATATGAGTTATCTCTCTTCTTCTCTTCGTTAGCGTGGCTAAGGGTCTGTCGATTTTTTTTATTTTTTCAAAGAACCAACTTTTAGTTTTGTCAATTTTTTCTATTGTTTCTTTCGTTTTGATTTCATTAATTTCAGCTCTGATTTTAATTATTTCTTGTCTTCTACTTCTTTTGCTGTTGTTTTTCTCTTCTTTTTCTAGGATTTTGAGTTGAAGTATTAGATCATTTATTTGTTGGTTTTTTCTTTTTTTAAGGAATGAACTCCAAGCAATATATTTTCCTCTTAGAACTGCTTTCAATGTGTCCCATAGATTCCAATATGTTGTGTCTGTGTTTTCATTTATCTTTAAGAATTTTTTAATTTCCTCCTTGATGTCTTCTATAACCCATTGATCATTCAGTAACCTATTGTTCATTCTCCAAGTGATGCATGATTTTTCCTTACTTCTTTTATCGTTAATTTTCAATTTCATTCCATTATGATCAGATAAGATGCATAGTATTATCTCTACTCCTTTATATTGTCTAAGAGTTGCCCTGTGACATAATATATGATCTATTTTTGAGAAGGATCCATGTGCTGCTGAGAAAAAAGTGTAACTGCTTGATGTTGGGTGGTATATTCTATATATGTCAATTAAGTCTAGGTTATTAATTGTGTTATTGAGCTCTATAGTTTCCTTATTCAACTTTTGTTTGGAAGATCTGTCCAGTGGTGAGAGAGGTGTGTTGAAGTCTCCCATGATTATTGTATGGTGGTCTATTAGCTCTTGAACTTGAGAAGTGTTTGTTTGATGAACATAGCTGCACCATTGTTTGGGGCATATATATTTATGATTGTTATGTCTTGTTGGTGTATGGTTCCCTTGAGAAGTATGTAGTGTCCATCTTCATCCCTTTTGATTAACTTTGGCTTGAAATCTATTTTATTTGATATGAATATGGACACTCCTGCTTGTTTCCGAAGTCCATATGAGTGATATGATTTTTCCCAACCTTTCACCTTCAGTCTAAGTATGTCTTTTCCTATCAAATGCGTCTCCTGAAGGCAGCATATTGTTGGGTCTTGTTTTGTGATCCATTCTACTAGCCTGTGTCTCTTAATTGGTGAGTTTAAGCCATTAACATTTAGGGTTATTATTGAGATATGGGTGTTCTTCCAGCCATATTGGTTTATTTATGTTACTAAACATGGTTTGTTTTCCTCTTTGATTATTCCCCCCCCTTCACTGTACTACCTCCCGATTTTGGTTTTCATTGACATTTTCCATTTCCTCTTCCTGTAATATTTTGCCGAGGATGTTTTGAAGAGATGGTTTTCTAGCTGCAAATTCTTTTAACTTTTGTTTATCATGAAAGGTTTTAATTTCATCTTCCATCCTGAAGCTTAATTTCACGGGATACACAATTCTTGGTTGTAACCCATTTTCTTTTAGTGTATGAAATATGTTATTCCAGGATCTTCTAGCTTTCAGAGTCTGTGTTAAAATATCAGCTGTTATCCTGATTGGTTTACCCCTAAATGTAATCTGCTTCCTTTCTCTTGTAGCTTTTAAAATTCTCTCCTTATTCTGTATGTTGGGCATCTTCATTATAATGTGTCTAGGTGTGGATCTCTTATGATTTTGCACATTCGGCGTCCTGTAGGCTTCTAGGATTTGGGATTCTGTCTCATTCTTCAAGTCTGGGAAGTTTTCTCGTATTATTTCGTTGAATAGATTGCTCATTCCTTTGGTTTGGACCTCAATACCTTCCTGTATCCCAATCACTCTTAAGTTTGGTCTCTTTATGTTATCCCATATTTCTTGAATGTTCTGCTCATGGTTTCTTAACAGCTTTGCTGAGCTGTCTATGTTCTTCTCCAGTTGAAATACTTTGTCTTCATTGTCTGATGTTCTATCTTCTAAGTGTTCTACTCTGCTGGTAGTATTCTCAATTGAGTTTTTAAGTTGGTTTATTGTTTCCTGCATTTCCAGGATTTCTGTTTGTTTGTTTTTTATAACCTCTATCTCCCTGAATAATTGATCTTTTGCTTCTTGGATTTGTTTATGTAATTCATTGTCGAAGTGGTCGAAGTGGTCTTTCATTGTCTGATTTTGCTGTCTAATGTCTTCCTTGAGACTCCAGATCATCTGAAGCATGTATATCCTGAATTCTTTATCTGACATTCCATCTGCTGCAGATATTACCTCTTCTAAAGTTGAATTGACCTGCATTGCTTGTGGTCCTTTTTTTCCTTGTCTTTTCATACTGATCGCGTTTCTTTCTGCTTGGTGAAACTGTTGTGTTATTGATTTTTCCCCCTATATATTTATATTGCTTTTGTATAGCTGCATCGTCTCCCTTGCAGGCTTTGGCGGTGGTTCTGCCCCTCCTTCAATTGAGGCAATGTGCCTACCACGCCGGGAGGCCGCTGTGCCTGTACTTTCGATGGGCCTGTTCTTTCGGTGGTCACAGGTCCGCCTACCTTGCAGGAGTGAGCAGCGGTTTTGCCCCTCCGCTGGTCACTAGGCCTGTTCTGTCTGTCGGTTGCAGGTATGTCTACCTAAAAGGCGCTGGTGGCGGCTCTACCCCTCCCCCAACCGGGGTGATGTATCTGGCGGGCCACTGGGCCTGTTTTGTCGGTGGTCACGGTTCCGCCTACATTGCACGTGCGTGGAGCAGCTGTGTCCCTCTGAGAGTTGCTGAGCCTGACCTGCCGGTGGATGGCAAGTCTGCCTACCTTGCAGGCGCAGGGGTGGCTCTGCCGCTCCGCGGGTCACTGGGCCTGATCTGCTGGTGAGTTGCAGGTCTGCCTAACTTGCAGGCGCCTGGCGGCTCTGCCCCTCCCCTAACCGGGGTGGGGCGATGTGTCTGGCCGGCCGCTGGGCCTGTTCCGTTGGTGGTCATGGTTCAGCCTACCTAGCAGGCACGTGGGGCAGCTGTGTCCCTCCGCAGTTTTTTGGGCCTGACCTGTCGGTGGGTCGCAGGTCTGCCTACCTTGTAGGCTCGGGGGGTGGCTCTGCCGCTCTGTGGATTGCTGTGCCTGTTCTGCTGGTGGGTCGCGGGTCCGCCTACTTTGCAGGCACCCGGCGGCTCTGCCCCTCCCCCAACCAGAGCTATGTGTCTGGCGGTCCACTGGGCCTCTTTTGTCGGTGGTCACGGTTCCGCCTACCCTGCACGCGCGTGGAGCAGCTGTGTCTCTCTGAGAGTTGCTGGGCCTGACCTGTCGGTGGGTGGCAAGTGCGCCTACTTTGCAGGCCCGGGGGTGGCTCTGCCGCTCCGCGGGTTGCTGGGCCTGATATGCTGGTGAGATGCAGGTCTGCCTAACTTGCAGGCGCCCGGCGGCTCTGCCCCTCCCCCAACCGGGGTGGGGCAATGTGTCTGGCCGGCCTCTGAGCCTGTTCTGTTGGTGGTCAGGGTTCTGCCTACCTAGCAGGATCGTGGGGCAGCTGTGCCCCTCCGCAGTTTCTTGGGCCTGACCTGCCGGTGGGTGGCAAGTGCGCCTTTCTTGCAGGCCCGGGGGTGGCTCTGCCGCTCCACAGTTGCTGGGCCTGATCTGCTGGTGAGTCGCAGGTCTGCCTACCTTGCAGGTACCCGGCTGCTCTGCCCCTCCCCCAACCGGGGCGGGGCGATGTATCTGGCCGGCCTCTGGGCCTGTTCTGTAGGTGGTCAGGGTTCTGCCTAACTAGCAGGATCGTGGGGCAGCTGTGCCCCTCCGCAGTTTGTTGGGCCTGACCTGCCGGTGGGTGGCAAGTGTGCCTACCTTGCAGGCCCGGGGGTGGCTCTGCCGCTCCGCGGTTGCTGGGCCTAATCTGCTGGTGATTCGCAGTTATGCCTAACTTGCAGGCGCCCGGCGGCTCTGCCCCTCCCCCAACCTGGGCGGGGCGATGTGTCTGGCCGGCCGCTGGGCCTGTTCTGTTGGTGGTCACGGTTCAGCCTACCTAGCAGGCACGTGGGGCAGCTGTGCCCCTCCGCAGGTTTTTGGGCATGACCTGCCGGTAGGTCACAGGTCTGCCTACCTTGTAGGCTCGGGGGGTGGCTATGCCGCTTTGTGGATTGCTGTGCATTTTCTGCTGGTGGGTCGCGGTTCCGCCTACCTTGCAGGCGCCCGGTGGCTCTGCCCCTCCCCCAACCGGAGGGATGTGTCTGGCGGTTCACTGGGCCTGTTTTGTCGGTGTTCACAGTTCCGCCTACCTTGCACACGCGTGGAGCAGCTGTTTCATTAGTGCCTGGGCACACTCTTCTTGTTGGCCTCCCTCAGGCCCTAAGTTTGTAGAGCTTGGGGCTGAGAAACCCCAGCCAATTTGCTTACCTTCTGGTAGCCACGCCCCCGTATCTGGTGCAAGAGACCTCAGTTGTCACCACTGGTGGGAGCGGTAGCCGTGAGTCCCACGCCGAGGCGAGTCGGTGCAAGAGACCTTAGTTGTCAGCACTGGTGGGAGCGGTAGCTGGGAGACCCGCGCCGCGCAGCTACTGCCGGCTCCTGTGCCAGTGCTGCCTCCGGGTTTTCTTGACTACCACGCCGGCAGGTCGCTGGACCTGTTACGGGCCCGGGCGGCGGCTCCGTTCGGCCCCTCTGGCCTCCACAGTATTCAGCAGGACCCGGACCGAGAAACAGCAATTTGTCTACGAGATGCAGACAATTGTCAGCCTGAAATTACCTGTTCTATAGCTGAAAGAGCTGCAATCAGTCGAAAACAAGGATGGTGACGTCAGCTCTCCAAGATGGTCGCCGCTGGCTTCCTCCGTGGTCTGACCGGTGTGGAGAACCAACCTGGACCGTTTCCTTTCCCTGTCTCCAACCCAGAATTCAGCTCCGAGCTCAGCAAATGCCTAGCTGGCAGGAGCCCACAGAATCAGCATCGCTGTATCTCTGCGCCACCAGCCTGTCATTTCCCAGCGCGCGCCGCAGACTCCAGCCATGGGGTGATCTGCGGAACAAGCAGCGCTCCATACAGACGGACAGATCGCTCGCATTTGAGCCCCTGAAGCTGATCCTCGTGCGATGAAAATCCTTCCACTAGGTTTTGGAGCACCCCAATTTTGCTGGAAATTCCTAACAAGATAGCTTTTAGCCGTTGTAACTCGTCATTTTCCCTCACAGTGACGCAGTACACGGAGTTACTGCACTCCCTTTGCGGCCATCTTGCCTCTCAAGAAATCATATATTGATATAGAATCATTCATAACAACTAGTTATACATCTAATTGTAATCCTAGGCTTATGGTTTATCATGAAGAGTGTGTGAGTTTTGCTTCAAAAGTGATTATGGAAATCAAAAATAATGTGTTTTGAAAGAAGTCTCATGAAAAGACCAGTTTGAAACATGGCGGAACACGTGTTTTCTGAAGCAGAAAGTGATTGAAAGTGAAATATATGCCTATAAATTTGTGAACTTGTGGATGAAATATATATCCTATAATGTGCATAAACTGAAGAAATAGTAATGTACCAGTGTTGAAATAAAAATGAACTTCAAAATACTTATCATGTCCCATAGGAATCTACTTGCATTGATGTGAAACTGGATCAGTTACTGTAGAAATATTAGGATTCATATGCACCATTCACTGAAGTTAGTTTTCAATACTAGGAAAAAAATACGTATATCAGGTGAATGAATATTTCTGAGAATAATCTTGTGAAAAGTTTTTTATAAATCCACATACATATTCATGAATGAATTTAGGGAGTGTATAATAAGACACATATATTAAATATTTTGAAATATCTGGAGAGAATATATATATATATATATATATATATATATATATATATATATCTCCACACACAGATTTTAAAAATTAGCAATATATATGCCAATCGAATTACACCGTGAAATACATATCATCCACAGATCCAAAAATATACATTTTACTGGATATGGATTTATGTATAACTTTTTTCAACTAGGAAGCTCACCCATAGTTTGAATTTTCAGTTCAAACAGCGTTTAGGAGGAGTGATCTCTTCTCACACTTTGTATCTGCCAAGTTATGTAACTCACAAGAATGTACGTGTGATACCAGGTAGGATTCTAAATGTGCATATAAAAATACATGTGCTGAATAGAATACAGAGAAAGGGAGACAGGAATTCACATATTTGTTAACTGTAAAAGCACATGGAAAACTATTTCAACAAAAAATTTACTAGATTTATAACTCCTACCCTATATAATGCAAAAGGCAAGTCCAAGTATACAACGTGCCTCCTCTGAACTGCTTGTATTTCTATTCTGTTTCGGTTATTTTTCTCCATCATATTAGGATTAGTATTCAGAATCTAGTAGGGTATGTGTTAGTGTCAGGGATTCAGTATATCAAATGTAAAATAGAAAAATGAAACCAATGTGTATGCAAATATGTGCTAAACAAAATCTTCCCACTCTCATCCAGAACAATTCCTTGACATTTCCTTCCCCCAAAGTAAGACACAATTAGAGGAGTAGAGTAATAAAATCTGTGAATAATATGCTCAGGAGTTTACAACCTTGGAAGTGGTAGAGGAGTTTTCCTAGTATGGGACAGGATAAAAACTCCATATATATGGAGCTCTGCTGGCCTAAATACTTCTTGAGAAACTGCCTCTGAGATTGGGCACTTGAAATATATGTTTTTGTCAGGAGCTTTAGCTTCTTTCTAGTGAGACCATCAAAGCTGTGTCTGCATCTATGTGACCTGGAGGACATGATTTCCTATTTTCCAATGAACATGAGGCAGCAGTGCTGAATTCTCTCTTTTAAGTAAACTGTGGCCACTGGGGGCTAAGGGTATTCCCATGTGGACTGGGAAGCCATTTGGTCATCCTCCACTTTTCGTGGTGTTTCTTGCTGCTGCACTGGGACTTTGGCATTTGCTTCATGAAATAAAAGAAGTTCAACTGGGACACAGTTCTGGAGGCAATTCTTTCATGTGTGGTTGGTCAGGGTCTGCAGGAGAATGCACCAACCAGGCACCTATCCCACATAGCTTGACCACATGTCTATAGCAACCTGATTCTGAACATTGCCCGGAAACATCTCCATATAACAAGAAGCCTTTACATGGAAGGGTCTGCTGGCTGCACCATGTCAGTCACAAGCCATTTGGAAGCCAATGGCAGATCCACATGGCCCCACCACAAATTTTTTATCACACACCTGCCTACCACTGCTCTAGGCCCACTACTCAGCAGGTTCCAACATACTGGCATCTCTGTTCTACACCATTTTCATGAAACCCACTCAATCAAGGCACTGTCTTGCATATTTACGATCAGCAACAGGACATCCAAAGTTTCTCCAGTGCCACCTGGTCATGGGAATTTCAAAAATTTCATGGTATTTATCTAGGCATTTTTCAAGGATGACGTTGCAGGCACTGTGGGTTTCAATTCATTCAGGAACCATTAAATGGTGAGGAAGCTCATTTCAATGAATGCTCTGTAGAACTCTCACAGGCAAGGCTTCCCAAAGAGTGGCCAAAATGTCACATGAAGCCAGGCCCATTGAGGTCTACAATGTGACGTCCATGGGTGTTGTGACTCTCAACTATGGCTGCCAAGTCTTTCAGAATTAAATCATGTGATATCCTGGCTGAGATACCCAGGGCTCTGTGGAAAGCCAACCTGGGCCTAGATCTAAGTTTCCAAGGGTGATTCTCATGGGTGGACTCCTAAAATCCCAACAAAATTCATGGCAATACTTCTCTGAATTCAGTCTCTAAGGGGAATCACACCAGAGTTCAAGCCCAGGTGGTCCAGGTCATGTCTTCATACTGGACACAAATGACCAAATTTAAAACCAAAACCCTCCCATATGGCCCTCATCTTCTTCCATATAGACACTAATCACAACCTCTGGCGGAAGGTTTCCATGAGTGGCGGAGTCCAAGAGAGTGTCCAAAATAACTCCCTTGCCCCTCATTGGCGTAAATTCAGGGTGGTCTGGACACCCTTCATGTGAAACAGGAGTGATCAAATATGCTAGACGTTAATACTTCTATGCTTCTCCAATTTGTGGAAAACTGAGTGTCAGGTATATATTTTTATGTGATTTGCAGTCATGAGAAATCACAAGCACCTCTGCAGGTCTTTGAAGAACCCATTTGACCCAAACGATCCCTATTCTCACTTGATGGAGTTCAAGAACTTTAAAGAGGAAAGCGACAGACTTCATCCACAAGGACTGCTTTTTGGCCATTTTGGTTTTGGATGCACACATGGGATCTCTCTTTACATCCACCAGGTGCTGAGAATCTAAGCCACAACCTCACACAGGGCCAAGAGGCTGATTCAGACACATCCCTTTCCAAAGCAATTAAGCAAAGAGCCACAGGTGATGCCCATTCATTTCCATTTGAAAACTGTTTTCTTTAGGCTTCACAAAGGGGTGGCCTGAGTCAAAGACCTTCCTGACATTCAGGGGAACAGAACAATAGGTTAGCAAATGGCCCAAAGCAGTGTTTCTCCACTGAGACTTTCCTGGTCACACTGATATCTGAATTTTCTGAGATGCTCACCATTCCCTTCAGCTATCCAGTACATGGCCATGTCACAGAGCTTGGAGGTGGTACTTATCTTGGTCACAAAATCATGAGCCTATTCTGGAGAGTGGCCAGAATTCAGGAAGAAAACAGGAACTTAGGAAGATAGCAGGTGTTACCCATCCATAAGGCAAGCCGCATTCCTTTCATACATTGGGCAGAAAGAATTCTGGTAAGCTTTCTACTAGCCTGGACACATCCTTTGATGCATTCTCTTTTCTAATGTCTACAACCATGGACACAGTGGGATACACAGACTTAAAAACACTCGCCTTGTCAAATCAATTGTTAGAAATCGTCCACTCCAAACCAAACAAACTGCCTTTCCTACCTATTCTCAAAACATGAGACAAAATCACAAACACACACTCACACCCACAAAGTCACCTCCTTTCCCAAAGTAGGTCTCTGACTATCGGGTGTGACCTCTGACTGGTGGGCCGTACTATGTTCCCATCAAATGGCCTGTTCTGTCTCAGATCTGGTTTCCTTGGCCAACTCTGTGAAGTTGTCAGGAGACAGCGGTGAGCCACTTCCTGCTTACTCAGGAAAGGCCACTCTTCAGAGCTTTCCTGGCATTTGGCCATTCTCACATCAGTAGATACCAAGAAAGACTGACTCTGTCCTTGGTAAATCAAAAGAAGGGAGACCACTGGGACTGGGCCTGGGAGTAGATTTGTGTGCCTGGATGCCTGGATCCCAAGTTCAGAGAGTTCCATCACCAAGAATGTGAGGTGAGGTCACTTCCTTCAGGAACTGAATGAGGTCAATGCCTTGGCAAGCACGTTGTCCAAACATTTGCTTCCAAAGGTCCCATGAAATGGAGGCTGTCCCTAATTCCTTTGACAATTTCACAAGTTAGAATGGTATATCAAACATTGGTAACCGGGAACAGCTCTCCACAGAGGCCTCGTTTGGTCCTTCTTCTCTACATAAAGAAGAGAGAGGCTGATTCAGACACATCCCTTCATGCTGACCAGGTTGTTTGCAATGAAAGATGACTTTTGCTCTCTCAGTTCCTTCATAGGTGCCTACAACTTCTCTAGGGATCATTTGCGCATAGACCTTTGAGTTTCTCAGCAGTTGGAAGATCCCCTACATTCCTGTATTTTAAGACAAACTCTGTCCTTGCTCTTCTCTAAAGTTAGATTGAAGGAACAGTGTATGGTTAGGGTTAATAACAGGTTTGATTTGGAATAGAAATCATTCTGCTGGATGAATAATGGTATTGGGAATCTGCGATATTTTCAAGAATATATAGGTAAAATATAGGAATCTGAAAACAGAAATCTAGGTAAGATTTGAAGCCCAGAAGGGCATTGGGCCCTTGATTGCGGTATTAAGCATAGGACCTTGCAACTTGGATGATTGATTTTCAAAGAGAACTTCCAGTCAAAATGGATAGTCAGGAGTATTAGGAAGATAGTCGGTATGTTTATAAAGGAGAGTGAGTATAGGATTTGGACCAAAAGTTCTTTAGCTATAGGGTTTCGGGTATTGAGTGAATGTAAATGTCAGCACATGTGAAGAATTAATCACAATGATGAACTGGGGAAAATATGTAGGAATGCAGATATCAATAGAGACTTTAGGAAATCTGGCAAAGTATAGTCGGTAGTGAAATGTTAATAAAATAGATTCTTGTCACTTCCTGTTTTTCTGTATGCTTAATAAAACACTGTTGAAATCTTGAGAAGTGTTTTCTAAACTTTTTCCCAGAATGTGCTGTCCCCAACAGCCAAACTTCAGAATGTACTCCCTCACCCAGTTGCACGCAAACTGCTCACCCGCCCAGGCCCATCAATAAACTTTCCTCCCTGCCCTCTTCAAGGAAAGTATATAAGCTCTGCTTAAGCTGTTTTCAGGGTTCTCTGCTCTATTCAAATGAGCTCTGAGCCCCAGCATGCTGGACCCCCAATAAACCCTTTGTTTTTGCATGAGAGAGTCTCTTAGTGGTCTCTTCCCCCAATGCTCTTCCGATCTTTATATATGGAGGTTCCACCGAAATCCAGCAGCGGTGAACGAGAGACCCCAATGGGCTACTCTCAGGGTAAGTAAGGCGCCTCTTTCTGGTTTCAGGTTTCAGGTTAGGGCTTGGCAAAATGGCTGTCGATGAAGTGTGTGAGCTCTCTTTGATGGTGGCTGGCAGACGTGTCACAGAGCCACAAGCCAAGTCCCTGGGGGAGGCCACAGAGGACTCGGGAATCGAGGAATAATAGTCCCCTCGACTCAGTGATACTTTGTTTCAGATTCGGTATTGCCAGCCCATCGGGTTTTGCCGCCTGCTCAGTCTTGGTCTCAGTGTTGGACGTCCATTGCCTGTCTTTATTGTTTTCTCTTGTCTGTGTCCTGTGTCGTTGCTTTTACTGTTTGTGTATCTTTCATTATGGGACAGATCACTTCAATGCCTCTGTCCCTGACCCTTGATCTATGGACCAAAGTCCGCTTAAGGGCTCAGAATGTTTCTTTTTCAGTAAAACGCTGGACCTGGCAGACTCTGTGTGCCTCAGAATGGCCCACCTTTGGATTCGGATGGCCCCTAGAAGGATCTTTCTACTTCCCACTAATTTAAAAAGACAGAGATATTGTCTTACAGCCAGGGCCACATAGCCATACTGATAAACAGGAATATACCTTAACTTGGCAGGACCTCTGCAAATCTCCTCTTCCGTGGGTGAAGCCTTTCCTTGCTGTGTCCCCGTTCCTACTCCTTCCCCCACGATCTCTTAACCCCTCTGCTCCTCCTGCTCCTCCACCCTCTGTTCTCCCTGAGTCACAAGATTTGACTCTACTGGACTCTCCTCCCCTTCCTTATCTTCTACCCTTGTCCCACAACCCCCAACACCCTCTAAGTGATTCTCCAGCTGCTGACTCAGCCTCTCCGCAATTGGAGGACGCTAAGCCAGCCCAGGGCCCTCCAGATAACTCCCCTGCATCACACACAGCCCCTCCTCCCCTGGAGGAAGCTGGACTTGCTAAAGGAACTCGCTGGTGGCAAATGATTGAAAACCCTGGAACTCCCGTGTTGCTTCCCTCCATCCCTAAGGGCCAATGATTGATGATGGCCATGGGGAAAAAAATGGAAGCCTACCAGTATTGGCCTTCTCCTCTTCAGACCTATATAAATGGAAAAATAACAATCCCCCTTTTACCGAGGACCCAACCTGGCTCTCAGGTCTGGTGAAGTCATTGATGTTTTCACACCAACCTACTTGGGATGACTGCCAACAACTCCTAGGGACTTTCTTCATGACAGAGGAACAAAAGAGAATCCTCCTGGAGGCTAGAAAAAAGTATCCTCGGACCAAATGCGTGACCGACACAACTTCCCAACATATTCAAAGCCGGCTTTCTCTTGAAACGACCCAACTGGGACCCCAACACCTTTGAAGGTAGGGAGCATCTGTCCACTTATCGCCGGGCTCTAATAGTGGGTATCTTAGTGGCCGCTAGGTGACCAACTAATTTGGCCAAGGTAAGAGAGATTATTTAAGGGCCTGATGAATCCCCCTGTATGTTCCTAGAGATAATTATGTAGGCATATAAGAGACATACTCCTTTCGATCCTCAGGCAGAGGATCAATAGGCATCTGTCACAATGGCCTTTATTGGGTAAGCTGCCCTGGATATTAAAAGAAAGTTACAATGCTTAGATGGATTACAAGATATGACTTTGAGGGATTTAGTCAGAGAACCCGAGAAGGTATACTTTAAGAGAGAAACTGAGGAAGAGAAGGGAGCTGAGTGAGGATAAAAGAAACAAAAGACAGACTAAGGCATTGACTAAGGTCCTGGTCACAACAACAAATAGGCCAGAAACTAAGAAACAGAGAGACAGGAAGGGATACCTGGGCACACACTAGAGGCCACCCCTGGCCTCAGATCAATGTGCCTACTCTAAAGAAAAAGGACACTGGGCCAAAGAGTGCCCTAGAAAGAGACAGCCATGCCAGCCAGATATTCTGACTCTGGAGGAATACTAAGAAAGTCCGGGCTCAGATCCTCTCCCTGACCTCAAGGTAACTTTTGAAATGGAGGGGAACACAATAAACTTTGAAGTAGATACAGGGGCAATATACTCAGCCCATAAGGCCCATTGGGCCCTCTACCGAATAAAAGGTCTCTAATTCAAGAGTCTAACAGAAGTAAATATCGGGCTTTGACAACTACGAGGACCATGGACCAGGGAAAAGGAAAAATCCATCACTCCTTCCTAGTAATCCCTGGCCCCATTGATGGGCAGAGTTCTGCTCACCAAGCTCTGGGCCAAAATAACTTTTAACCCTGAAGGCCCCCAAGTGGAATTTTTTAATCCTTCAGTAACTACTCCTATAATCATGGCTCTAACTATGTCACTAGCAAATGTTCATCAACTCACTCACCTTTGTTCAAAGAAACTGCATTCATTCGTGAAGGATCAAGAACACAGTTTTCCACTAACCTACTCACAGCAAAAGGAAATAACTGAATGGGTAACAAAAGCCTGTCAGGTCCATTAATTGGTTAAAGCTTACACTTCCAAGCTTCCTGCAGGAAAGCACCTATGAGGAACCAGACGAGGACAATTCTGGGAAGTGGACTTTACTGAAATTAAGCCAGTAAGGTATGGACTTAAATAACTCCTAGTCTTTGAACATACATTTTCAGGATGAATTGAAGCCTTCCCCACACACACACAAAAAAAGAAATAAAAAAGAAGAAAAAAGAAACATCGCAAATGGTTGTAAAGAAGATCCTGGAAGATATTTATTCTCCCCTTGACGACCAGTAGTCTTAACCCTCATCAGCCCCTTAAGCTTCGATGGCTGATCACAAATCCTACTGGACACGAAGTATGGCCTATCTCGAATACAGCCCCCTTACGAACCTGGTGGCCATCTCTCCACCCAGTCATTTGTCAGCTGGCTATAGGTCTTTCCTATTGGGATATCCCTGATTAACAGGATCCCACTAAAATTCCATTAAATCCCTTCCGTACCATAGATAATGGAAACAAACATTATAGATGTAGGGACACGTGAGCCAGATGCAGGTTGGCTAGCCTAGATTACTATGTTTGCCCGGCAGACTATCAAAGCCACAAACAGTCACGGCTGTGGGGGGGGGGAGAGCAGACTTCTATTGTAAGTCATGGGGATGTGAGCATACAGGGACTGTCAGATGGAACCCAAACTCCTCATCAAATTCTGTACACAGCATTGGCCATATTACGAATTAGATAACCAAAACCGATGGCCCCCAGAGGGGTCTCTAGATCCTCAAATTCTGTGTGACCTTTTTAACTTCTGCAAGTGCTCAAAAGGGTGAAAGGAGATTCCGCTATGTGGAGGCATTCTCTCTCCTTTGCTCACATCCTGAACTATGCTTCTCCAATAGATGCTCACCCTCAGCCTTGTGCTCTAGACTCTCTGCTGTCACTCCCACCTCAGCAACTTGATTTCTCCCCTCCAATATCTAGATCAAAAACCCAAATCTCGACTGGTTCTCAGACCATTGCTCCCTTGCTGAGGTTGCAGGTACTGAGGTACCACTCCATTCACTCACTCCGCTCCTCTCCTGTCAGTGCCAGCACCGGGTCCCACCCAGTCCTCTTACCACCTAATGCAAAGCTCAAACCCGCTGAGAAGAATCCTCAGACCCTAATACAAGATGTAATGAAAATGGCCTTTAATGTTGCTTTGTCATCACTAAAAACAGGTTACTAAGAATTTAAAGTCCCTCACAGGCTTTTTGGAATCTCACTCCCGTCTCCCCCTCTGTTCTATCTGTTCTACTGCTCAAGTTTTTGTTGCTATTAAGATCCCAAAGCCCTCTCCCAATATTCTTTTACATCTCTCCTTCCTCATTCTCAGATCCACAGAGCTGCTCTTATTTCTGCCTTCCAAATTGTCCCCCTCTGTACCAGGCCCACAGAAAAGTCTTAACTGACCTTCTCCAGAAGTCTTCACCATGGCTGATTTAGGACTTTCAGCAAAAGAGTCCCTATAAAAGAGTTCACTGTAGATAAACTTCCTATTTTTGTGTTGCCCTGGTCTCCTTGGCAACTGGCTAAAAAATTCAGCACTCCTGATCTAGACACACCCTTACTAGTTTTTCACAAAATATTTGAAAAAAAGTCCTCTGGCCTTGAGCTGGGGCTTCACAGAGATGGCTACATTTCTAAGATAAAGAAGTTACAAACTGGGCTGTAAGGAAACAGCTGGAAGGGGGAAAAAAAGAAAGGGAAGACACCCACACCCAGGTGTCCTTGAAAAGTTAACTTGCCCAAACTGAGGAAAAAAGAGAAACAAAAACTGCTTTTTGTGAACTTCTGCAGACTGTGAACTTCTGAGCCCCTTCCCTTACGTGTTGGGTACAAAATTCTGAAACTACGTAACTTGGGTTTCAGGGGATTAATTGATTACAACAGAAGCAATGCCCTCTGAATCTGGTTGAAACCAAAAAAGACTGTTTCCGTGTCTTTGGTGCTATCTTAGGTGCCTTGCCTTGTCCGTCCCTACAACAGTATAATTCTATATACTTAAACATTGTTTATGTTTTCATGAAATGGTCAACAGATGTGGTTATTTGTGAAATGGTGCAGATGTTTCCCAGAGTGCTCTATCATGACGCAGGTTCATCTGAAGATCAAAGAGGGGGACATACAACCCGGTTCCGCTGGGAACATATGTCCCTCACCTTAGCCATTCTATTACGAATAGGAGTTGCTGCAGGGTTGGGCACAAGAACCACTGCTCTGGTCCATGGGACACAACAAGTGACCTAATTAGAAGAAGCAATAGATCAAAACTTAAAGATTTTAGAAACCTCCATCACAGCTTTGCAGGAATCTTTAACCTCTCTCTCTGAAGATGTTTTACAGAAAAGGCGAGGGTTGGACCTCCTTTTCATGACAGAAGGGGGCCTTTGTGCTTCATTGAGGGAAGAATGTTGTTTTTATGTCGACAATACTGGAGTTGTAAAAAAATCTATGAGTAAATTAAAAAGATGCCTTGAAGAGCAACAACGAGAGAGAGAGGCACAAAAACGGTAGTTTGAGTCTTTTTTTACACAGTCCCCCTGGTTAATTATGTTTTTATCAACCCTGGCTGGTCCAATAATAATCCTCATACTATTACTAACTATAAAACCCTGTTTCCTCAATCATGTAATTTCTTTTCTCCAAGCTCAAATTGGACAAATTAAAATTATGGTAATACCCCACTAGCAGACATAGAATGTGACACCCCACAATGATCACTTTTATGATTAAAAGTAGCCAGAAAAAGAAGTGGGGAATGAAAGGTTAATAAAATATGTACTTGTTACTTCCTGTTTTTCTGTACGCTTAACAAAACACTGTTGAAATCTTGAGAACTCTTTGCTAATCTTGTTGCCAGAATGTGCTGTCCCCAATTGCCAAACTGCAGAATCTACTCCCTCACCCGGTTGAATAGAAACCTGAACTGTACTTGGATCATTGAATGTAGAAGAGAACATCCATTCAAAAAGTTATAGTCAGTTGGATTAGAAAGATAGTCGGTAAGTTTAGGAAGAAAAGTGAGTATAGGATTTGGAACAAAAGTTCTTTAGCAATAGGGTTTTGGTTAGAGAGTCAATGTAAATGTCAACACAAGTGAAGAGTCAGTCACAATGATGCACAGGGCAAAATATGTAGGAAAGCAGATATCAATAGAGACATTAGGAAATCAGGAAAAGAATAAAGTGAGTGATGGGATTAGATATTTTCAACAGGGTTGAGGATGAATATGTGAGCTTAGGATAAAACAAATATGAAGTCAACAATAGGATTGACATTTGATAGCATTAGCGTAGCCCAAGACAGTGTCCAAAATAAGCTCTGTTGCCCCTCATTTGCCTAAATTCCCAGTGGCCTGTACAACCTTCCTGTGTACCAGGAGTGATCAAATAGGCCTGCCCTTAATACTGCTCTGCTTCTCCAATTTGAGTCCTACTGAGTGTCGGGTACAGATTCTTTATGTGAATTGGAAAGATGAGAAAACTCAAGCACCTATTGGATAGCCTCTGAATAGATTTGAAGAACTCATTTGACCCAAAAGATCCCTATTCTCACTTGATGGAATTCAGGAACCTTACAGAGGAAGGCAAAATACTTCATCTACAATGACTGCTCTTTTTGCCATTTTGGATTTTATGCACCCATGGGATCTTTCTTTAGATCCATCAGGTGCTGAGAATCTAAGTCAAAGAATCACACTGGGCCAAGAAACTGATTCACACACATCTCTTTCCAAATCAATTAAGGAAAGAGCCAAAGGTAAAGCATATTCATTTCCATTTGAAAAATCTTTCCTTCAGGATTCACAAAGTGTTGGCCTGAGACAAAGACCTTCCTGACTCTCAGGGCAACAGAACAATAGGTAAGCAAATGGCCCAAAGCAGGGATTCTCCACTGAGACTTTACTGGTCACACTGATATCTGAGTTTTCTGAGATGCTCGACATTCCATTCAGCTATCCAGTACATGGCCATGTCACAGAGCTTGGAGGTAGTACATATCTTGGACACAAAGCCATGAGCCTATTCTGGAGATTGGCCATAATTCAGGAAGAAAACAGCAACTTAGGAAGGTAGCAGGTATCGCCCATCAATAAGGCAAGCCGCATTCAATTCATAAATTGTGCTGGATGAATGCTGGGAAGCTTTCTATGAGACAGGACACATCCATTGATGCATTCTCTTTTCTAATGTCTACAAGCACGGACACAGTGGGATACACAGACATAGAAACACTTGCATTGTCAAACGACTTACTAGAAACAGTTCACTCCAAACCAAACAAACTGCCTTTTCTACCTATTCTCAGAACATGAGACAAAACCACAAACCCACACCCGCAATGGCACCTCCTTCCCCCAAATAGGTCTGTGACTCTCCGGAGTGTGCTCTGACTGATGGGCCATACTATGATCCTCCGAAATGGCCTGCCCTGTCTCAGATCTGATCTTCTTGGCCAACAATGTAAAGTTGTTAGAAGCCAGGAGTGAGCCACTATCTGCTTTCTCAGGAAGAGCCCCTCTTCCGAGCTTTCCTGGCATTTGGCCATCCTCACATCAGTAGGTATCAAGAAATACTGACTCTGTCCTTTGTAAATCCAAAAAAGTGAGACCACTGGGACTAGGACTGGGACTGGCTCTGGGTGCCTGGCTTTCTGTATACCAAGTTCAGAAAGTTCCATCACCAAGGAAGTGAGATGAGATCACTTCCTTCAGGAACTGAATGAGATCACTGCCTTGGCAACCACTTTGTCATAACAATTGCTCCCAACGGTCCCATGAGATGAGGGCTGCCCCTACTTCCTGTGACACTTTCACAAGTTAAAATGGTATATCACCCGTAGGCAAAAGGGAACAGCTCTCCACACAGGCCGGGTTTGGTACATCTTCTCTACATTAAGAAGAGATAGGCTCATTCTGACGCAACCCTTAATCCTGACCAGGTTGTTTGCCATGGAAGATGATTTTTGCTCTCTCAGGTCTTACATAGCTGCCTACATCTTCTCCAGAGATCATTTCTGCATGGAGCTTTGAGGTTCTCAACAGATGGAAGATCCACTGTATTCCTGTATTGTAAGACCAACACTGTCCCTGCTCTTCGGTAAACATAGATGTGAATTGGAGTCATGAGAAAACCCACGAACCTATGGGATAGCCTCTGCAGAACTTTAAAGAATTCACTTGACCCAAATGATCCCTATTCTCACTTAATGGAGGTCAGGAACCTTACAGACGAAGGCGAGAGACTCTATCCACCATGACAGTTCTTTTGTCCATTTTGGTTTTGGATGCACACATGGGATTTTTCTTTAGACCCATCATGTACTGTGAATCTAAGCCACAGCCTCACATAGGGCCAAGAGGCTGATTCAGACACATCCATTTCCAAAGCAATTAACCGAAGAGGCACAGGTAATGACCATTCAATTCCATTTGAAAACTATTTTCTTCAGGCTTCACAAAGTGTGGCCTGAGGCAAAGACCTTCCTGACATTCAGGGCAACAGAATAGGTAAGCAAAAGGCCCAAAGCAGGGTTTCTCCACTGAGACTTTCTTGGGCATACTGATATCTGAGTTTTCTGAGATACTCACCATTCCCATCAGCAATCCAGTACATGGCCATGTCACAGAGATGGAGGTGGTACATATCTTGGACACAAAATCATGAGCGCATTCTGGAGAGTGTCCAGAATTCAGGAAGAAAACAGGAATTTAGAAAGATGGCAGGAATTGCCCATCCATACGGCAAGCTGCAGTCCATTCATAAATTGCACAGGATGAATGCTTTGAAGCTTTCTCGTAGACAGGGCACATCCATTGATGCATTCTCTTTTCTACTGTCTACAATCACGGACACAGTATGATATATAGACACAGAAACACTCACGTTGTCAAAGGACTTATTAGAAACAGTTCACTCCAAAACAAACAAACCAGCTTTCCTAACTATTCTCAGAGCATGAGACAAAACCACAAACTCACACTCACACCCAAAATGGTACCTCTTTCCCCAAAGTAGGTCTGTGTCTATCCGGAGTGTCCTCTGACTTGTGGGCCATACTATGTTCCCCCAAAATGGCGTGTCCTGTCTTCAATCTGGTCTCTTTAGCCAACTCTGTGAAGTTGTCAGGAGCCCGTGGTGAGAAACTACCTGCTTTCTCTGGAAAGGCCAGTCTTCATAGTTTCCAGGCATTTGGCTGTCCTCACATCAGTAGGTACCAAGAAAGAGTGACTCTGTCTTGTTAAATCCAAACAAGTGAGCCCACTGGGACATGGAGTGGGTTTGACTCTGTGTGCCTGGTTTCCTGGATCCCAAGATCACAGACTTTCATCACCAATAATGTAAGGTGAGGTCACTTCCTTCAAGAACTGAATGAAGTCACTGCCTTGGAAACCACTTTGTTTTAACAGTTGCTTCCGAGGTTCTCAAAAGATGGAGTCTGCCTCTACTTGCTGTGACTCATTCATAAGTTAGAATGGTATATCAACCATAGGCACAGGGGAACAGCTCTCCACACAGCCATGGTTTGGTCCATCTTCTCTACATTAGGAAGAGAGAGGCTAATTCAGACACATCCCTTCAACCTGCCCAGGTTGTTTGCCATGGAAGATGACTTTTGCTCTCTCAAATCCTTCATACCTGCCTACACCTTCTCCAGGGATTATTTCTGCAGGGACTTTTGAGGTTCTCAGCTGGTGGATGATACCCTACCTTCCTGGATTTTAAGACCAACTCTGTCCCTGCTCTTCTGTAAAGTGAGATTGAGGGAACAGTGTATGGTTAGTGTTAATAGCATGTTCGATTTGGGTTAGGAGTCATTCTGCTGGATGAATTATGGTATTGGGAACCTGTGATATTTATAACAATATAAATGTGAAATATATGTATGAGTATGAAAACAGAGATCTAGGAAAGATTTGAAGCCCAGAAAGGCATTGGGCCCTTGATTGGTATACTTAGATTGAATCATGTTCTGCACCGAGGTCTCAGATAAATCGATATACAATGGCATAGGACCCTATACCTCGGATGATTGAAAGTAGAAGAGAACATCCAGTCAAAAGGGATAGTCTGTAGGATTAGGAAGATAGTAAGTAGGTTTAGGAAGAAGAGTGAGTCTCGGAGTTGGACCAAAAGTTCTTTAGCAATTGGTTTTCAGTTAGAGGGTGAATGTAAATGTCAGCACATGTGAAGAGACAGTCACAATGATGAACTGGGAAAAATATGTAGGAAAGCAGATATCAATAGGGGCATTAGGAAATCAGGAAACATATAAAGTGAGTGATAGGATTAGATATTTTCAATAGGCTTGAGGTTAAATATATAATCTTAGGAAGAAACAAATATGTAGTAACCAATAGGATTGACATTTGAGAGCAGTAGGCACCCTGGACATAGATGCTTTTAGTAATCCATGGTCACTTCCCATTTAGGCTTTGGTACAATCATATGTGTGACCTTTGCATTTTGTGTACAGAATACTACTGTGGTAAAATGTATATGTAGATCAGGTGACATGAGTATTTCTTGCACTATAAAGGGGAGTAATATTCTGGAAACTTATAAATTAGTACTGGGGATAAAAATAGGTGTACCTTGTGTTGATGATTATTGAGATGATGCATGAATAGACCATATTGTGAATAAAGTATGTAACTGGATCCAACATTAAATAATGGTTTGAGTTTGCATCTGAAAATATATTGGAAATCTTATATTGATATATATACCATCATTCCAACGAGTTATATATGTAATGGTATTATTAGGGTTACGGTTTATCGTGAAGAGTGAGTTTTGCTTCCAAAATGATTATGGAATCGAAAATAATGTGTTTAGAAAGAAGTCTAGTGAAAAGACCAGTAAAGAAACATGGAGGAATACATGTGTTCTGAAGTAGTAAGTAATTGAAAGTGAACCAAATGCCAAAAAAATTTGTGAAGCTGGGGATGAAAAAATACATCCTATGATGTCCATAAACTGAAGAAATAGTAATGTACCAGTGTTGAGTAAAAATGAACTTCAAATTACACATCATGTCCCATAGCAATCTACTTGCATTAATGTTAAACTGGGTCAGTTACTGTAGAAATATTAGGATTTTTAAGCACCATCCACTGAACTTAGTTTTCAGTAGTAGGAAACCAAAATATATTTCAGGTGTATGAATATTACTGAGAATAATCTTGTGAAAATTTGAATTTAAATGAACATAAATGAATATGAATGAATTTAGGGAGTGTATAATAAGACACATATTTTTCATATTTTTTTAAAATCTGGAGAATATACACACACACACACACACGCACACACACACACACACACACGCACACACACACACATTAATATTTAGCAATATATATGCCAATCGATATTCATCATGAAATATAATTCATTCACAAATCCAAAAATATTCATTTTACTGAACATGGATTTATGTATAGTGTTTTTCACTAGGAATCTCACCCATAGGTGGAATTTTCAGTTCCATCATTATTTAGGGAAAGTCATCTCTTCTCACAATTTTTATATTCCAAAGCCAGTGATCTTTCAAGAATGTACGTGTGATACCAGGTAGGATATTGTATATGCATAAAAAAATTACATGTGCTGAATAGGATACAGAGAAAGGGAGACAGGAATTTACATATGTGATAACTTTAAAAAATCATGGAGAAATATTAAAATGAAAAGTTTACTAAATTTAAAACACATACTCTTGATAAAGAGGAAGACAAATACAAATATACACCATGCTTCCTATGAAAGGACTGTACTTCTATTCAGTTAGGTTTTTTTTTCTCCATGATATTAGGATTAGTAGTCAGAGTCTAGTAGGGTATGGGTTAGTGTCAGGGATTCAGTATTTCAAATGGAAAATAGGAAAATGAATCTAATGTGTATGCAAACATGTGATACACAAAAATCTTCCCTCTCTTATCCAGAACAATGCCTTGACATAACCATCGCTAAAAGTAAGACACAATTAGAGGAGAGGAGTTAGAAAACCTGTGAATACATATGTGGAATAAAAAATGCTCAGGAGTTCACAACACTGGAGGTGGTAAAAGAGTTTACAAAAGTATGGGAGAGGGTAAACACTCCAGAAACATGGAGCTGTGCTGACCTAAAGACTTATTGAGAAACTTCCTCTGAGGTTAGGCACAAGAAATATATGTACGGCAATATGTAAATCAATGGTTCTGCAACTGATGTGATTCTGCAATCTGTATATAGAATAAAAATGGGAGCTCATATCCCACTTGAATCAAAGTGTGAAATATGATATATCAAGAAGTATGTAATGTTTTGAACAACCTACAATGAAAATTAATTAAAAAAAGAAAAAGAAATATATGTAATTGTCAGGAGATTTAGCTTCGTTTATAGTGACACCAAAAATCTGGGTCTGCATCTATGTGACCTGGAGGACATGGTTGTTTATTTTGTAATGAACATGAGGCTGCAGGTCTGAATTCTCCCTTTGTAGGTAAACTGTTGCTACTGGGAGCTAAGTGTCTTCCCGTGTGGTCTGTGAAGCCATTTGGTCATCCTCCACTTTTCAGGGTGTTTCTTACTGCTGCACTGGGAATTTGGTATTTGCTTCACGAAATACAATATGTTCAACTGGGACACAATGCTGGAGGGTGTTCTGTCATGTGTGGTTGGTCAGGGTCTGAAAGAGAATGTACGAACCAGGCTTCTATCCCACATAGCTTTCCCCTTGACAATAGCAACCTGATTCTGAACATTGCCCTGAAACCTCTACATATAACAAGATGCCTTTACATATAAAGGTCTGCTGCCTGCACCATGTCAGTCGCAAGTTTTGGAAGCCAATGGAAGATCCAGGTGGTCCTACCAAAAATATTTATTTACACACCTACAGTCCACTGCTCTACACCCACTACCCAGCAGGCTCCAACTTACTGGCATTTCTGTTCTACACCATTTTCACGAAACTCAGTCAATCAAGGCACTGTTTGTTATACTCATGATCAGCAGCAGGATATCTAAAGGTTATCCAGTGCCACCTGGTCATGGGGATTTCAAAAATTACATGGTATTAATCTAGTCATTTTTCAAGGATGATGTTGGAGGCACTGTGTGTTTCATTTAATTCAGGAACCATTAAATGTTGAGGAAGCTCATTTCAATGAAAGCTCTGGAGAACACTCACAGGCAAGCCTTCCCAAAGAGTGGCCAAAAGGACACATGAATCCAGGCCCATTGAGGTATACAATGTGAGGTCCATGTGTGTTTGGACTCTCAACTATGGCTACCAAGTCTTTAAGAACTAAATCATGTGATATCCTGGCTCAGAATCCCTGAGCTCTGTGGAAAGCCATCCTGGGCCTAGATCTCAGTTTCCAAAACCGATTCTCATGCCCAGTCTCCTAAAATCCCAACACTATTCATGGCAATACTTCTCTGAGGTCAGTTCCAGAACTCAGTCTCTAAGGGGAATCACACCAGAGTTCAAGCCCTGGTGGACCCAGTCATCTCTTCCAACTACCACACAAATTACCACAATTAAAACAAGAACCCTCCCATATGGCCCTCATCTTCTTTCATATAGACACTCATCATAATCTGGCTGGAGGTTTCCATGAGGGGCGCAGACCTAGACAGTGTCCCAAATAAGCTCCTTTGCCCCTCATTTGCCTAAAGTCAAGGTGGCCTGGACACCCATCCTGTGAACCAAAAGTGATCAAATAGGCCTGCCATTAATACCGCTCCAATTTGAGGACTACTGTCTGTGGGGTTTAGATTCTTTATGTGAATTGTAGTCATGAGAAAACCCAAGCACAATGTGCTAGCCTCTGCAGGTTTTGTAGAACTCTTTTGACCCAAAGGATCCCATTCTCACTTGATGGAGGTCAGGAACCTTACAGAGGAAGTCGAGAGACTTCATCCCAATAATTGTTCTTTTGGCGAATTTTCTTTTGGATGCACACATGGTAACTTTCTTTAGATCCATCAGGTGCTGAGAATCTAAGCCACAGCCACACACAGGGCCAAGGGCCTGATTCAGACACATCCCTTTCCAAAGCAATTAAGGAAAGTGCCACAGGTATGCCCATTCATTTCCATTTGAAAACTGTTTTCTTCAGGCTTCAAAAAGGGGTGGCCTCAGGCAAAGACCTTCCTGACATTCAGGGCAACAGAACAATAGGTAAGCAAAAGGCCCAAAGCAGGATTTCTCCTCTGAGACTTTCCTGGTCACACTGATATCTGAGTTTTCTGAGATGCTCGCCATCACCTACAGCTATCCAGTACATGGCCATGTCACAGAGCTTGGAGGTGGTACATATCTTGGACACAAAACCATGGGCCTATTCTTGAGATTGGCCGGAATTCAGGACGAAAATAGAAACTTAGGAAGGTAGCAGGTGTTGCTCATCGATAAGGCAAGCTACAGTCCATTCATAAACGGGGCAATATGAATGCTGAGAAGCTTTCTACTAGACACGACACATCCATTGATGAATTCTCTTTTCTAATGTCTACAACCATGGAAACAGTAGAATACACAGACATAGAAACACTCGCCCTGTGAAAAGACTTACTAGAAACAGTCCACTTCAAATGAAACAAACCGACTGTCCTACCTATTCTCAGAAAATGAGACAAAACCACAAACCCACAACCACACCCACAAAGGCACCTCCTTCCCCTAAGTAGGTCTGTGACTATCCAGAGTGTCCTCTGACTTGTGGGCCATAATATGTTTCCCCAAAATGGCCTTTCCTGTCTCAGATCTTGTCTCCTTGGCCAACTCTGTGAACTTCTTAGGAGCCAACGGTGAGCAACTACCTGCTTTCTCATGAAAAACCCTGCATCCGAGCTTTCCTGGCATTTGGCCTTCGTCACATCTGTAGGTACCAAAAAATACTGACCCTGTCCTTGGTAAATCCAAACAAGTGAGACCACTGGGACTGGGACTTGGATTGGCTCTGTGTGCCTGGCTTCCTGGATCCCACGTTCAGAGAGTTCCATCACCAAGAAAGTGAGGTGAGGTCACTTCCTTCCTGAACTGAATGAGGGCACTGTCTTGGCAGCCACTTTGTCCTAACTGTTGCTTCCAAGGGTCCCAAAAGATTGAGGCTGCCCCTACTTCCTGTGACATTTTCACAAGTTAGAATGGTATATCAACCAAAGGCACCCAGGAATAGATCTCCACACAGGCCTGGTTTGGTCCATGATCTCTACATTAAAAAAAATCTGATTCAGACACAACCTTTTATCCTGACCGGGTTGTTTGCCATGGAAGATGACTTTTGGTCTCTCAGGTCCTTTATTGCTTCCTACATCTTCTCCAGGGATCATTTCTGCATGGACCTTTGAGGTTCTCAGCAGGTGGAAGTTTTTCTACATTTCTGTATTGTAATATCAACTCCTTCCCTGCTCTTCTGTAAAGTTAGATTGAGGGAACAGTGTCCGGTTATGGTTAAAAACATGATCGATTTGGGTTAGAAATCATTTTGCTGGATGAATGATCGTATTGAGAACTTGCTATGTGTAGAAGAATATATAGGTGAAATATATGTATGAAAAAAGAAATCTAAGTCTGATTTGAAGCCCAGAAGGGCATTGGGCCCTTGATAGGGATACGTGGTGTTGAATTACGTTCTGCAGAGTTGTCTCAGATAAATCGATATTCAATGGCATAGCACCTTGTACGTTGCATGAATTAATGTAGAAGGAACATCAAGTCAAAAAGGCATAGTCGGTAGTGAAAGGTTAATAAAATTAATAAAATAGGTACTTGTCACTTCCTGTTTTTCTGTATGCTTAACAAAACACTTTTGAAATCTTGAGAAATGTTTGCTAATCTTGTTCTAGAATGTACTGTTCCCAACAGCCGAACTGCAGAATGTACTCCCTCACTCGGTGTCATGCAAACCGCCCACTCGCCCTTACCCATCACTAAACTTCCCTCTCTTCCCTCTCCAAGGAAAGTATATAAGCTCTGCTTAAGCTGTTCTCAGAGGTCTCTGCTCTATTTAATTTAGCTCTGAGCTCCAGCATGCTGGACCACAAATAAACCCTTTGCTGTTGCATGACAGTCTCTTGATAGTATCTTCCTCTGACACTCGCCTGACCTTTACATATTGAGGTTCCACCGAGTTCCAGCAGTGGCGGACGAGAGACCCCAACGGGCTCCTCTTGGAGCAAGTAAGGCGCCTCTTTCCGGTTTCAGGTTTCTTGTTAGGGCTTGGCAAAATTGCTGGCGATGAAGAGCCTGGGCTCTCTCCGACGGTGGCTGAGAGACATGTCACAGAGACAAAGGGCACCTCTCTGGAGGACCCCCCAGAGAACTCGGGAAATCAAGGAACAATAGTCTTCTCGACTCAGTGATATTTTCTTTTAGATTCGTTGTTGCCATACCATTGGGTTTTGCCGGCTACTCATTCCTGGTCTCAGTGTTGGACGTTCATTGCCTGTCTTTATGGTCTTGTCTTATCTGTGTCGTGTGTCCTTGCTTTTACTGTTTGTGGAACTTTCATTATGGAACAGAGCACGTCAATGCCTCTGTCCCTGACCCTTGATCACTGGACCAAAGTCCGCTTAAGGGCTCAGAATCTTTCTTTTTTTAGTAAAACGCTGGACCTGGCAGAATCTCTGTGCCTCAGAATGGCCCATCTTTGGAATCGTATGGCCCCTAGAAGGATCTTTCTACTTCCCACTAATTTAAAAAGTCAGAGGTATTGTCTTTCAGCCAGCGCCACATAGCCATCCGGATCAACAGCCATATATCTTAACTTGGCAGGACCTCTGCAAATCTCCTCCTCCATGGGTGAAGCCTTTCCTTGCCCCTACCTCTGCTCCTACTCCTTCCCCCATGATCTCTCAAACCCTCTCAACCTCCTCCTCCTCCACCCTCTGTTCTCCCTGAGTCACAGATTTGACTCTACTGGACTCTTCTCCCCCTCCTTATCCCCTGCCCTCGTCCCCTAACACACAACACACTCTAAGTGATTCCGCTGCTGCTGACTAAGCCTCTCTACCATTGGAGGAAGCTAAGCCGGTAATAGGATCTGACAATGGACCGATGTTCATGGCCCAGGTAAGTCAGGGGTTAGCCAGGAACCTGAGGATTAATTGGAAGTTAAATTGTGCTTATAGACCACAGAGTTCAAGACAAGTAGAAAGAATGAATAGAACCATTAAAGAGACCTTAACGAAATTAAGCTTAGAGACCAGCATAGGATTGGACTATGCTCCTGCCTTATGCAATGTTTCATGCAAGAAAAAATCCCTTTGTTTCTTTGAGTAACCTTACCACGTGTGAAATTCTTTATGGTGGCCCTCCTCCAGTAGGGGACCTAAGCCCAACTGTAAGACCTAAAGATCCTTTCCACACCCCCTTGCTTGACAGACTTAAATATCTTGAAAGAACTCAGTAATACCTGTGAAAACAGCTGGCCACTGCCTACCCAACTGGGAACCAGGGGATTCCACATCCATATCAAGTAAGAGATTTCATCTATGTAAGATGATATCAGGTGTCATCCCTGGTACCCCGCTGAAAAGGACCATACCAGGTGCTATTATAACACCTACAGTGGTAAACGTAAACAGAATCACTTCCAGGATCCATGCCTCTCATCTCAAGCCTGCTCCCTGTACAGAATCTTTCTGGAAACTGAAAAAGACTGGTAACAGTTTCAAATTGTGTATTCGCAATGTGAATAAGGTTATATACTCTCCCCTTGGCTACAAGTAGTCCTAACCCTCATCAGCCCATTAAGCAGTGATGGCTGATCACAAATCCTACTGGAAAAGAAGTATGGTCTATCTCGCATACAGCCCCCTTAGGGACCTGGTGGCCATCTCTCCACCCAGACATTTGTTAGCTGGCTATAGGTATTTCCTATTGTGATATCCCTGATGAAGAGGATCCCACTAAAATACCATTAAATCCCTTCTGTACCATAGATAATGGAAACAAACATTATGGATGTAGGGACACGCAAGCCAGATGCAGGTTGGCTAGTCTAGATTACTAAGTTTGCCTGGCAGACTATCAAAGCCACAAAGAGTAACGGCTGTGTGGGGGAAAATCCGACTTTTTCTGTATGTCATGGGAATGTGTGCATACAGGGGCTGCCTGATGGAACCCCAATTCTTCATCAAATTCAGTACACAGCATTGGCCACATTACCAATTAGACAACCAAAAACTATGGCACCCAGAGGGGTCTCTAGATCCTCAAATTTTGCATGACCTTTTTGACTTCTGCAAGTGCTCAAAAGAGTGAAAGGAAATTCCCCTATGTGGAAGCCTTTTCCCTCCTTCACTCACATCCTGAACTATGCTTCTCCAATAGATCATTATCCTCAGCCTTCTGCTCCAGACCCTCTGCTGTCACTCCCATCTCAGCAACTTGATTTCTCCCCTCCAATAACTAGATCAGAAACCCAAAGCTCCACCAGTTCTCTGACCATAGCCCCCTTGCTGAGGTAGCAGGTACATAGGTACCGCTCCACCGACTCATTCCTCTCATCTCCTGTCAGTGCCCTCACCGGGTCCCACCAGGTCCTCTTACCAGCTAACCCAATGCTCAAACGAGCTGAGGAGAGCCCTGAGACCCTTATCCAAGATGTAATATAATTGGCCTTTAAAGTTGCTTTGTCATCACTGAAAACAGGTTACTAAAATTTAAAGTCCCTCACAGGATTTTGGGATCCTCACTCCCGTCTTTCACTCTGCTCTACCTGATCTACTGCTCAAGTTTGCTGCTAGGAAATTCCAAATACCCTTTCGCATTATTCTTTTACATCTCTCTTTTCCCTCATTCTCAGATCCTCGCAGGTGCTCTCAGCCCCAACTTCCCCGTCTTTCCCCCTCTGTACCAGGTCCACAGATAAGTCTTAAATGACCTTCTTCAGAAGTCTTCACCATGGCTGAGTTTTGAACTTTCAGCCAAAGAGTCCCAATAAAGACTTTAATGTAGATAAACATTCTCTTTTGTATTGCCCTGTTCTACTTGGCCACTGGCTAAAAATCTCAGTACTTCTAAGCTAGACATCCTCTAACTAGTTTTTCACAAAATATGTGAACAAGTCCTCTGGCCTTCAGCTGGGGCTTCACAGAGATGGCTACATTTCTAAGATAAAGAAATTACCAACCGCGCTCCATGGTAACAGCTGGCTGGGGGAAAATAAGAAAGGGAAGAAAAAGCTCTCCTCCTCCCAGGTGTCCTTGAAAAGTTAACTTGCCCAGAACAGAAGGAAAAACAGAACAAATACTGCTTTTTTAAACTTCTGAAGACTGTGAACTTCTGAGCCCCATGCCTTATATGTTGGGTACAAATTTCTGAAACTACCTAAACTTGAGTTTCAGGGGATTAATTGATTACAATAGAAGCAATGCCCTCTGAATCCGGTTGCAACCAAATAGGACTGTTTCCCTCTCTTGAGTGCTATCTTAGGTGCCTTGCTTTGTCAGTGCCTACAACAGCATAATTCTATATACTTAAACATCGTTTATGTTTTCATGAAATGATCTAGATATGTGATAATTTGTGTAATGGTGCAGATGTTTCCCAGAGTGCTCTATCATGACGCAGGTTCATTTGAGGATCAAATAGGGGGGGCATACAACCGGTTCCACTGGGAACATATATCCCTCACTTTAGCCATCCTATTAGGAATAGGAGTTGCTGCACGGGTGGGCAGAGGAACCAGTGGCATTGTCCATGGGACACAAAAGATGACCCAATTAGAAGCAGCAATAGAGCAAAAGTAAGATATTAGAAACCTCCTTCAGGGCTTTGCATGAAATTTTAACCTCTCTCTCTGAAGTTGTTTTACAGAACAATTGAGGGTTGGACCTCCTCTTCATTAGAGAAGGGGGCCTTTGTGCTGCATTGAGGGAAGAATGTTGTTTTTATGCTGACTATACTGGAGTTGTAATAAAATCTATGAGTAAATTTAAAAGACACCTTGAAGAGCATCAACAGGTGAGAGAGGCCCAAAAAGGTGGCTTGAGTCTTGGTTCACACAGTCCCCCTGGTTAACTACGTTTTTATCAACCCTGGCCGGTCCAATAATAATCCTCATATTATTGCTAACTATAAAACCCTGTTTGCTCAACCGTGTAATGTCTTTTCTCCAGGCTCAAATTGGACGAGTTAAACTTATGGTAATACCCCACTAGCAGACATTGAATGTGACACCCTCCAATGATCATTTTTATGATTAAAATTAGCCAGAAGAAGAAGTGGGGAATGAAATATTAATAAAATAGGTACTTGTCACATCTTGTTTTTCTGTATGCTTAACAGAACACTGTTGAAATCTTGAGAAATGTTTGCAAATCTTGTACCCAGAATGTTCTATCCCCAGCTGCCAAATTGCAGAATGTACTCCCTCTCCCAGTTGCATGCAAACCGCCCACTCGCCCTGACCCATCAATACAATTCCCTCCCTTCCCTCTCCAGGGAAAGTATATAAGCTCTACTTCAGCTATTCTCAGGGCTATCTGCTCTATTCAGGTGAGCTCTGAACCCCAGCATGCTGGACACCCAATAAACCGTTTGATGTTGCATGAGATAGTCTGTTGGTAGTCTCCTCCTCTGAAGCTCGCACCACATTTACTTGGATGATTAAATGTAGAAGAGAACATCCAGTCAAAAAGGGATAGTCTGTAGCATTAGGAAGATAGTCAGTAAGTTTAGGAAGAAGGGTGAGTATAAGATTTGGAACAAAAGTTTCTTAGCAATAGGATTTCGATTAGAGAGTGAATGTAAATGTCAGCACAGGTGAAGAGTCAGTCACAATGATGAACTGGGGAAAATATGTAGGAAAGCATATATCAATATAGACATTACAAAATCAGGCAGAGTATAAAGTGAGTGATAGGATTAGACATTTTGAACAGGGTTGAGTTTAAATATATAATCTTAGGAAGAAACAAATATGTAGTCACAAAAAGGATTGACATTTGAGAGCATTGGGCAAATTTCAGGTGGATGAATATTTCTGAGAATAATCTTGTGAATAGTTGATTATAAATCCACATACATGAACATGAATGAATTTAGGGAGTGAATATAAGACACATATATTTCATATTTTGAAAAATCTGGAGAGTGTATATATATATATATATATATATATATATATATATATATATATATACATATATATATATATATATATATATACATATATATACATATACATAAAACACACACACAGACAAAAAAGTAGCAATATATATGTCAATCAAAATTCATTATAAAATATATACCATCCACAGATCTAAAAATATTCATTTTACTGAACATGGATTTATGTATAATGCTGTTCAACTAGCAAGCTCACACATAGGTTGAATATTCAGTTCCAACAGGGTTTAGTAGGAGTGATCTCTTCTAACAATTTGTATCTGCCAAGTCAGCCACCTCACAAGAATGTACTTGTGGTACCAGATAGGAATCTATATGTGCATATAAGAATACAGAGAAAGGGAGACAGGAATTCACATATTTGTTAACCTTAAAAATACTAGGACAACTATTTCAACAAACAATTGACTAGATTTATAACTCCAACTCTGTATCATGCAAAAGGCAAGTCCATCTATACACCATGCCTACTCTGTACTGCTTGTATTTCTATTCTTTATGGGTTATTTTTCTCCATCATATTAGGATTAGTAGTCAGAGTCTGGTAGGGTATGGGTTAGAGTCAGGTATTCAGTATTTTGAATTGAAAATAGGACACTGAATCCAATGTGTATGCAAATATATGCTACGGAAAAATCTTCCCACTCTCCTCCAGAACTTGACATTACCTTCGCCCCAAGTAAGACACAATTAGAGGAGAAGAGTTAGAAAATCTGTGAATACATATCTAGAATGGAAAATGCTCCAGATTTCACATCTTTGGAGGTGGTAGAGGAGTTTCCAAAAGTAAGAGAGAGGGTAAACACTCCACAAACTTGGAGCTCTGCTGGCCAAAAGACTTTTTGAGAATCTGCCTCTGAGGTTGGGCACTTGAAATATATGTTGTTGTCAGGAGCTTTAGCTTTATTTGTAGTGAAACCATCAAAGCTGGATCTGCATCTATGTGACCTGGAGGAAATGGTTACTTATTTTCAAATAAAAATGAGGCAGCAGTGATGAATTCTCTTTTTGTAGGTAAACTTTGGCCACTGAGGGCTAAGGGTCTTCCCGTGTGGACTGTGAAACCAATGGTCATCCTCCAATTTTCGTGGTGTTTCTTGCTGCTGCACTGGGAGTTTGGTATTTGCTTCATGAAATACAACGAGTTCAAATGGGACACAGTGCTGAAGGGAGTTCTGTCAGGTGTGGTTGGCAGGGTCTCCAGGAGAATGCACCAACCAGGGTTCTATCTCAAGTAGCTTGCCCCCTTGACAATTACAACATGATACTGAACATTGCTCTGAAACCTCTCCATATAAAAATATGCCTTTACATATATGGGTGTGATGGTTGCACCATGTCAGTCACAGCCATTTGGAAGCCAATGGAAGATCCACATGGCCCCACCACAGATGTTTTATCACACATTTGCATAACACAGCTCTAGGCCCACTACTTACCAGGCCCCAACTTACTGGCATCTCTGTTCTACACCATTTTCATGAAACCCAGTCAATCAAGGCCCTGTCTGGTATACTCATGATCATCAACAGGACATCAAAGGTCCTCCAGTGCCAGCTGGTCATCGGAATTTCTAAAATTTCATGGTAATTATCTAGCATTTTTTCACAGATGCATTTGGAGGCAATTTTGGTTTCAATTCATTCAGGAACCATTAAATGGTGAGGAAGCTAATTTCAGGGAAATCTCTGGAGCACTCTCACAGGCAAGTCTACCCAAAGAGTGGCCAAAAAGTCACATGAAGCCAGGCCCATTGAGGTCTACAAAGCGAGGTCCAAGTGTGTTTTGAATCTCAATTATGCCTGCCATGTCTTTCAGAATAAAATCATGTAATATCCTGGCTGTGATTCCCAGTGTTCTGTGGAAAGCCACTCTGGGCCTTGATCCCAGGTTCCAATGGCAACTCTCATTCCTGGCCTCCTAAAATCCCCACACAATTCATGTCAATACTTCTCTGAGGTCAGTTCCAGAACTCAGTCTCTAAGGGGAATCACAGCAGAATTCATGCCCAGGTGAACCCAGTCATCTCTTCCAACTGCCACACAAATGACCACAATTATAACCAAAACACTCCTACATGGCCCTCATCTTCTACCATAAAGATACTCATCATAACATCTGGATGGAGGTTTTCATGAGAGGCACATCCCAAGACAGTGTCCAAAATAAGCTCCCTTGCCCCTCATTTGCCGAATGACAGGGTGGCTTGGACACCCTTCCTGTGAACCAGGAGTGATCAAATAGGCCTGCCCTTAATACTGCTTCGCTTCTCCAATTTGAGCCTCTCTGACTGTGGGGTCTAGATTCTTTTTGTGAATTGGAGTCATGAGAAAAGCCAAGCACCTCTGCAAAGATTTGAAGAACTCATTTCACCCAAAGGATCCCTATTCTGGCATGATGGATTTCAGAAACCTAACAAAGGAAGGCTCTGTAAAGTTGTAAGGAAAAAATGGAGAGCTACTACCTGCTTTCTCAGGAAAGTTCCCTCTTCAGAGCTCTCCAGGCATTTGGTAATCCTCACTTCAGTAGGAACCAAGAATGACTAACTTTATCCTTGCTAAAACCAAACAAGTGAGCACACTGGGACTGGGACTGAAACTGCCTCTGGGTGCCTGGCTCCTTGGATACAAAGTTCAGAGAGTTCCATCACCAAGAAAATGAGGTATGTCACATTCTTTGGAACTGAATGAGGTCACTGCCTTGGCAAATGTATATCTTATGATGTGCAAAAACTGAAGAAATAATAATGTACCAGTGTCGAATACAAATGAATGACAAATTACATATCATGTCCCATAGGATTCTACTTGCATTGATGTTAGACTGCGTCAGTTACTGAACAATAATTAGGATTTGTATGCACCATTCACTGAAGTTAGTTTTCAGTACTAGGAAACAAATATGTATTTCAGGTGGATGAATATTTCTGATTATCATCTTGTGAAAAGTGGATTATAAATCCACATACATGAACATGAATGAATTTAGAGAGTGTATATTAGACACATATATTTCATATTTTGAAAAATTTGGAGAGTATATCTATATCTATATCTACATCTATACACACACACACACACACACACACACACACACAAAACACTCACAGACATTAAAAAGTACCAATATAAATGCCAATCGAAATTCATCAGTAAATATATATCATCCACAAATGCAAAAATATTTATTTTACTGAACATGAGTTAATGTATAATGTTGTTCTACTAGGACGCTCTCCTATAGGTTGAATTTTCATTTCCAACAGCATTAAGTAGGAGTGAACACTTCTCACAATTTGTATCTGCCAAGACAGCCACCTCACAAAAATGTACGTGTGATACCTGGTAGGATTCTATATATGCATATAAATATACATGTGTGAATAGGCTACAGAAAAGGGAAACAAGAATTCACATATTTGTTAAGTTTAAAAACACATGGAGAATATTTCAAATAAATTTGACTAGATTTATAACTCCTCCCTTATATAATGCAAATGTCAAGTCCAACTATAGAACATGTCTCCTCTGAAGTGCTTGTATTTCCATTGTGTGGGTTAATTTTCTCCATTATATTAGGATGAATAGTCTAAGACTACTAGGTATGGGTTAGTGTCAGGGATACAGTATTTCGAATGGAAAATTGGAAAATGAATCCAATGTGTATGTAAATATATGCTGCACAAATATCCTCCCGCTCTCATCCAGAACAATGCCTTGACATTACCTTCACCCCAAGTAAGACACAATTAGAGGAGAAGAGTTACAAAATCAGTGAATACATATCTGGAATGGAAAATGCTCAGGAGTTCACAACCTTGGAGGTGGTAGAGGAGTTTCCAAAAATAAGGGACAGGGTAAACACTCCACAAACATGGAGCTCTGCTGGCGGAAAAACTTTTTGAGAAACTGCCTCTGAGCTTCCACACTTGAAATATATGTTGTTTTCAGGAGATTTGGATTCCTCTGTAGTGAGACCATCAAAGCTGGGTCTGCATCTATGTGACCTGGAGGACATGGTTTCTTATTTTCCAATGAACAAGATGAAGCAGTGCTGAATCCTCTCTTTGTAGGTAAACTGAGGCCACTGGGGACTAAGTGTCTCCCCGTGTGGACTGTGATGCCATTTGGTCCTCCTACAATTTGTGGTGTTTTTGCTGCTGCACTGTGAGTTTGGTATTTGTTTCATGAAATACTAGGAGCTAAACTGTGACACATTGCTGGAGGAGGTTCTGTCACGTGTGGTGGGTCAGGGTCTGCAAGAGAATGCACCAACTAGGCTCCTATCTCTCACAGCTTGCCCCATTGCCCCCTTGTCCATATCAACCTGATTCTTAATTTTCCTCTGAAAACTCTCCATATAACAAGATGCCTTTACATATAAGGGTCTGCTAGCTGCACCTTGTAAGTTACAAGCCATTTGGAATTCAATGGTAGATCCACATGGCCCTACCACGGATGTTTTATCAAACACCTCCCCACCACTGCTCTAGACCCACTACTCAGCAGGCTCCAACTTACTGGCATCTCTGTTCTACACCATTTTCATGAAACTCAGTAAATCAAGGCACTGTCTGGTATACTCATGATGAGCAACAGGACATCCAATATTTCTCCAGTGCCACCTGGTAATAGGAATTTCAAAAATTTCATGGTATTTATCTAGCCATTTTTCAAGCATGAAGTTGGAGGCACTGTGGGTTTCAGTTCATTCAGCAAACATTAAATGGTGAGGAAGCTCATTTCAATGAAATCTCTGGAGAACTCTCACAGGCACGGCTTCCCAAAGAGTGGACAAAAGGTCACATTAGGCCAGGCCCATTGAGGTCTACAATGTGAGGTCCATGTGTGTTTTGACTCTCAACTATGGCTGCCATTTCTTTAAGAATAAAATCATGTGATATCCTTGCTGAGATTCCCAGACCTCTGTGGAAATCCACCTCGGGGCCTAGGTCTCAGTTTCGAATAGTGAATTTCATGCGTGGCCTCTTAAAATCCCAACAAAATTCATGGCAATGCTTCTCTGAGTTCAGTTCCAAAACCCAGTCTCTAAGGGGAATCACACCAGAGTTCAAGCCCACGTGGACCCAGTCATTTTTTCCAATGCAACACAAATGACCAAAATTAAAACCAAAACACTCCCACATGGCCTTCATCTTATTCCATATAGTCAATCATCTTAACCTCTGGCTGGAGGTTTCCATGAGGGGCGCAGCCCAAGACAGTGTCCAAAATCAGCTCGTTTGCCCCTCATTTGCCTAAAGTCAGGGTAGCCTGGACACCGTTTCTGTGAACCAGGAGTGAACAAATAAGCCTGCCGTTAATACTTCTTTGTTTCTCCAATTTGAGGCCTACTGATTTTAGGTATCGATTCTTTAGGTGATTTAGAGTCATGCGAAAACACAAGCACCTCTGCAGGGCTTTGAAGAACTCATTTGACCCAAAGAATCCCTATTGTCATTTGATGGAGTGCAGGAACCTAACAGAGGAAGGCAAGAGACTTCATCCACAATGAATGATATTTTTTGCCATTTTGGTTTTGGAAGCTCACATGGGATCATTCTTAAGATCCATCAGGTGCTGAGAGTCTAAGTCACAGCCACACACAGGTCCAAGAGGCTGATAAAGAGCCACAGGTGAGGCGCATTCATTTCCATTTGTAAACTGTTTTCTTCAGGCTTCACAAAGGGGTGGCCTGAGGCAAAGTCCTTCCTGACATTCAGTGCAACACAACAATAAGTAAGCAAAAGGCCCAAAGCAGGGTTTCTGCACTGAGACTTTCCTGGTCACACTGATATCTGAGTTTTCTGAGATGCTCGCCATTCTCTTCAGCTATCCAGTACATGGCCATGTCACAGAGCTTGGAGGTGGTACATATTTTGGACACAAATCCATGAGCCTATTCTGGAGAGTGGCCAGAATTCAGGAAGAAAACAACAACTTAGAAAGATAGCAGGTGTTGCACATTGATAAGACAAGCTGCAGTCCATTCATATATTGGGCAGGATGAATTATGGGAAGATTTATACTAGACAGGACACATCCATTAATGCATTCTCTTTTCTACAACAACGGACACAGTGGGATACACAGAAAGAGAAACACTCGCCATGTCAAATGACTTACTAGAAACTGTCCACTCCAAACCAAACAAACCGCCTTTCCAATCTATTCTCAGAACATGAGACAAAACAACAAACCCACACCCACTCCCACAAAGGCACCTCCTTCCCCCAAGTAGGTCTGTGACTATCCGGAGTGTCCTCTAACTGGTGGGCCATACTATGTTCCCCCGAAATGGCCTGTCTTCTCTCAGATCTTGTTTCCTTGACCAACTCTGTGAAGATGTCAGGAAAAAGTGGTTAGCCACTACCTGTTTTCTCAGGTAACGTCCATCTTCCGAGCTCTCCTGGCATTTGGCCATCCTCACATCATTAGGTACCAAGAAAACTGACTCTGTCCTTGGTAAATCCAAACAAGTGAGCTCACTGGGACTGGGACTGGGACTGCCTCTGGGTGCCTGGCTTGTTGGATACCAAGTTCAGAGAGTTCCATCACCAAGGAAATGAGGTATGTCACATTCTTTGGAACTGAATGAGGTCACTGCCTTGGCAACCACTTTGTCCTAACAGTTGCTTCCAAGGGTAACATAAGATGGAGGTTGCCCCTATTTCCTGTGACACTTTCATAAGGTAGAATGTATATCACCATTGGCACCCGGGAACAGCTCTCCACTCAGCCCTGGTTTGGTCCATCTTCTGTACAATAAGAAGAGAGAGAGGCAGATTCAGACACATCCCTTCATCCTGACCAGGTTGTTTGCCATGGAAGATGACTTTTGCTCTCTCAGGTGCTTCATACCTGCCTACAACTTCTCCAGGTATCATTTGTGCATGGACATTTGAGGTTCTCATCAGGTGGAAGGTCCCCAACTTTCCTGTATTGTAAGAACCACTCTGTCTCTGCTCTTCTGTAAAATGATTGAGGGAACAGTGTATACTTGGGGTTAAAAACAGGTTTGATTTGGATTACGAGTGATTCTGTGTGATGAATAATGGTATTGGGAACCTGCAATATTTACAAGAATATAGAGGTGAAATATAAGTAGGAAAACAGAAATCTAGGTATGATTTGAAGCCCAGAAGGGTTTTGCCCTTGATTGGGATACTTAGCTTTGAATGATGTTCTGCAAAGATGCCTCAGATAATTCCATATACAATGGCATAGGACCTTGTACATTGGATGATTGAATTTAGAAGAGAACATCCAGTCAAAAAGGGATATTCAGTAGGATTAGGAAGATAGTCGGTAGGTTTAGGAAGAAGAGTGAGTATAGGATTTGGACCAAATGTTCTTTAGCAATAGACTTTCGGTTGTTGAGTGAATGTAAATGTCAGCACATATGAAGAGTCAGTCACTATGTTGAACTGGGGAAAATATGTAGAAAAGCAGATATCAATAGAAACATTACGAAATCAGGCAAAGTATAAAGTGAGAGGTAGAATTAGACATTTTCAACAGGGTTGAGTTTGAATATATAAAATAGGAAAAAAACAAATATGTAGTCACCAATAGGATTGACAATTGACAGCATTAGGCAACCTGGACATGGATGTTTTTAGAAATCCATGTTCACTTTCCATTTAGGCTTTGGTACAATCATAAGTGTGACCTTTCCATTTTTTGTCCAGAATATTACTGTGATAATGAGGTGACATGAGTATTTCTTTCACCATTTCTGGGAGCAATATATTGAAGATGTAAAATGAGAATCGGAGGTACAAAGAGGTGTACCCTGTTTCTAGGAACATAGAGAAAAAGCATGAAAAGACCATACTGTGAATAAATAATATAACTTTTTTGAACTTTAAATAATGAATTGAACTGATATCTGAAAAATTAAAGGAAATCGTATATTGATATACAATCATTAATTCCAACCAGGTATATATGTAATGGAAATATTTGTGTTTTGGTTTATCATGAAGAGTGTGTGAGTTTTGCTTCAAAATGATTATGGAATTTCAAAATAATGTGTTTGGAAAGAAGTCTCATGAAAGGACCAGTCAAGAAACCCTGACAATACATGTGTTCTGAAGCAAGAAGTGGTGAAAGTTGAAACAAATGCTTATTATTTTGTGAACTTGTGGATGAAAAGTATATCCTGTGATGTGCAAAAACTGAAGAAACAATAATGTACCAGTGTCGAATACAAATGAATGACAAATTACATATCATGTCCCATAGGAGTCTACTTGCATTGATGTTAGACTGGGTCAGTTACTGTAGAATAATTAGGATTTGTATGCACCATTCACTGAAGTTAGTTTTCAGTACTAGGAAACAAATATGTATTTCAGGTGGATGAATATTTCTGATTATAATCTTGTGAAAAGTGGATTATAAATCCACATACATGAACATGAATGAATTTAGAGAGTGTATATTAGACACATATATTTCATATTTTGAAAAATTTGGAGAGTATATCTATATCTATATCTGTATATACACACACACACACACAACACTCACAGACATTAAAAAGTACCAATATAAATGCCAATCGAAATTCATCAGTAAATATGTATCATCCACAAATGCAAAAATATTTATTTAACTGAACATGAGTTGATGTATAATGTTGTTCTACTAGGACACTCTCCTATATGTTGAATTTTCATTTCCAATAGCATTTAGGAGGAGTGAACTCTTCTCACAATTTGTATCTGCCAAGACAGCCACCTCACAAAAATGTACGTGTGATACCTGGTAGGATTCTATATATGCATATAAATATACATGTGTGAATAGACTACAGAAAAAGGAAACAAGAATTCACATATTTGTTAAGTTTAAAACACATGGAGAATATTTCAAATAAATTTGACTAGATTTATAACTCCGACCTTATATAATGCAAATGTCAAGTCCAACTATACAACATGTCTCCTCTGAAGTGCTTGTATTTCCATTGTGTTGGGTTAATTTTCTCCATTATATTATGATGAATAGTCTGAGACTACAAGGTATGGGTTAGTGTCAGGGATTCAGTATTTCGAATGGAAAATTGGAAAATGAATCCAATGTGTATGTAAATATATGCTGCACAAATATCCTCCCGCTCTCATCCAGAACAATGCCTTGACATTACCTTCACCCCAAGTAAGACACAATTAGAGGAGAAGAATTACAAAATCAGTGAATACATATCGGGAATGGAAAATGCTCAGGAGTTCACAACCTTGGAGGTGGTAGAGGAGTTTCCAAAACTAAGAGACAGGGTAAACACTCCACAAACATGGAGCTCTGCTGGCCTAAAAACTTTTTGAGAAACTGCCTCTGAGCTTCCATACTTGAAATATATGTTGTTTTCAGGAGATTTTTAATTCCTCTGTAGTGAGACCATCAAAGCTGGGTCTGCATCTATGTGACCTGGAGGACATGGTTTCTTATTTTCCAATGAACAAGATGAAGCAGTGCTGAATCCTCTCTTTGTAGGTAAACTGAGGCCAATGGGGACTAAGTGTCTCCCCGTGTGGACTGTGAAGCCATTTGGTCCTCTTCCACTTTTTGTGGTGTTTTTGCTGCTGCACTGTGAGTTTGGTATTTGTTTCACGAAATACTAGGAGCTAAACTGGGACACAGTGCTGGAGGGAGTTCTGTCACGTGTGGTGGGTCAGGGTCTGCAAGAGAATGCACCAACTAGGCTCCTATCTCTCACAGCTTGCCCCATTGCCCCCTTGTCCATATCAACCTGATTCTTAATTTTCCTCTGAAAACTCTCCATATAACAAGATGCATTTACATATAAGGGTCTGCTGGCTGCACCATGTCAGTTACAAGCCATTTGGAATCCAATGGTAGATCCACATGGCCCTACCACGGATGTTTTATCAAACACCTCCCCACCACTGCTCTAGACCCACTACTCAGCAGGCTCCAAATTTCTGGCATCTCTGTTCTACACCATTTTCATGAAACTCAGTAAATCAACGCACTGTCTGGTATACTCATGATCAGCAACAGGACATCCAATGTTTCTCCAGTGCCACCTGGTCATAGGAATTTCAAAAATTTCATGGTATTTATCTAGCCATTTTTCAAGCATGAAGTTGGAGGCACTGTGGGTTTCAATTCTTTCAGCAAACATTAAATGGTGAGGAAGCTCATTTTAATGAAATCTCTGGAGAACTCTCACAGGCACGGCTTCCCAAAGAGTGGACAAAAGGTCACATTAGGCCAGGCCCATTGAGGTCTACAATGTGAGGTCCATGTGTGTTTTGACTCTCAACTATGGCTGCCATTTCTTTAAGAATAAAATCATGTGATATCCTTGCTGAGATTCCCAGGCCTCTGTGGAAATCCACCCAGGGCCTAGGTCTCAGTTTCCAAGAGCGAATTTCATGCGTGACCTCTTAAAATCCCAAAAAAATTCATGGCAATGCTTCTCTGAGTTCAGTTCCAAAACCCAGTCTCTAAGGGGAATCACACCAGAGTTCAAGCTCACGTGGACCCAGTCATTTTTTCCAATGCAACACAAATGACCAAAATTAAAACCAAAACACTCCCACATGTCCTTCATCTTATTCCATATAGTCAATCATCTTAACCTCTGGCTGGAGGTTTCCATGAGGGGCGCAGCCCAAGACAGTGTCCAAAATCAGCTCGTTTGCCTCTCATTTGCATAAAGTCAGGGTAGCCTGGACTCCGTTTCTCTGAAACAGGAGCGAACAAATAAGCCTGCCGTTAATACTTCTTTGTTTCTCCAATTTGAGGCCTACTGATTTCTGGTATCGATTCTTTAGGTGATTTAGAGTCATGCGAAAACACAAGCACCTCTGCAGGGCTTTGAAGAACTCATTTGACCCAAAGAATCCCTATTGTCATTTGATGGAGTGCAGGAACCTAACAGAGGAAGGCAAGAGACTTCATCCACAATGAATGATATTTTTTGCCATTTTGGTTTTGGAAGCTCACATGGGATCATTCTTAAGATCCATCAGGTGCTGAGAGTCTAAGTCACAGCCACACACAGGTCCAAGAGGCTGATAAAGAGCCACAGGTGAGGAGCATTCATTTCCATTTGTAAACTGTTTTCTTCAGGCTTCACAAAGGTGTGGCCTGAGGCAAAGTCCTTCCTGACATTCAGTGCAACACAACAATAAGTAAGCAAAAGGCCCAAAGCAGGGTTTCTGCACTGAGACTTTCCTGGTCACACTGATATCTGAGTTTTCTGAGATGCTCGCCATTCTCTTCAGCTATCCAGTACATGGCCATGTCACAGAGCTTGGAGGTGGTACATATTTTGGACACAAATCCATGAGCCTATTCTGGAGAGTGGCCAGAATTCAGGAAGAAAACAACAACTTAGAAAGATAGCAGGTGTTGCACATTGATAAGACAAGCTGCAGTCCATTCATATATTGGGCAGGATGAATTATGGGAAGATTTATACTAGACAGGACACATCCATTAATGCATTCTCTTTTCTAATGTCTACAACAACGGACACAGTGGGATACACAGAAAGAGAAACACTCGCCATGTCAAATGACTTACTAGAAACTGTCCACTCCAAACCAAACAAACCGCCTTTTCTATCTATTCTCAGAACATGAGAAAAAACAACAAACCCACACCCACTCCCACAAAGGCACCTCCTTCCCCCAAGTACGTCTGTGACTATCCGGAGTGTCCTCTGACTGGTGGGCCATACTATGGTCCCCCGAAATGGCCTGTCTTCTCTCAGATCTTGATTCCTTGACCAACTCTGTGAAGATGTCAGGAAAAAGTGGTTAGCCACTACCTGTTTTCTCAGGAAAGGTCCATCTTCAGAGCTCTCCTGGCATTTGGCCATCCTCAAATCATTAGGTACCAAGAAAACTGACTCTGTCCTTGGTAAATCCAAACAAGTGAGCCCACTGGGACTGGGACTGGGACTGCCTCTGGGTGTCTGGCTTCTTGGATACCAAGTTCAGAGAGTTCCATCACCAAGGAAATGAGGTATTTCACATTCTTTGGAACTGAATGAGGTCACTGCCTTGGCAACCACTTTGTCCTAACAGTTGCTTCCAAGGGTAACATAAGATGGAGGTTGCCAGAACTTCCTGTGACACTTTCATAAGGTAGAATGTATATCACCATTGGCACCCGGGAACAGCTCTCCACTCAGCCCTGGTTTGGTCCATCTTCTGTACAATAAGAAGAGAGAGAGGCAGATTCAGACACATCCCTTCATCCTGACCAGGTTGTTTGCCATGGAAGATGACTTTTGCTCTCTCAGGTGCTTCATACCTGCCTACAACTTCTCCAGGTACCATTTGTGCATGGACATTTGAGGTTCTCATCAGGTTGAAGGTCCCCAACTTTCCTGTATTGTAAGAACGAATCTGTCTCTGCTCTTCTGTAAAATGATTGAGGGAACAGTGTATACTTGGGGTTAAAAACAGGTTTGATTTGGATTACGAGTGATTCTGTGTGATGAATAATGGTATTGGGAACCTGCAATATTTACAAGAATATAGAGGTGAAATATAAGTAGGAAAACAGAAATCTAGGTATGATTTGAAGCCCAGAAGGGTTTTGCCCTTGATTGGGATACTTAGCTTTGAATGATGTTCTGCAAAGATGCCTCAGATAATTCGATATACAATGGCATAGGACCTTGTACATTGGATGATTGAATTTAGAAGAGAACATCCAGTCAAAAAGGGATATTCAGTAGGATTAGGAAGATAGTCGGTAGGTTTAGGAAGAAGAGTGAGTATAGGATTTGGACCAAAAGTTCTTTAGCAATAGACTTTCGGTTGTTGAGTGAATGTAAATGTCAGCACATATGAAGAGTCAGTCACTATGTTGAACTGGGGAAAATATGTAGAAAAGCAGATATCAATAGAAACATTACGAAATCAGGCAAAGTATAAAGTGAGTGATAGAATTAGACATTTTCAACAGGGTTGAGTTTGAATATATAAATTAGGAAAAAAACAAATATGTAGTCACCAATAGGATTGACAATTGACAGCATTAGGCAACCTGGACATGGATGTTTTTAGAAATCCATGTTCACTTTCCATTTAGGCTTTGGTACAATCATAAGTGTGACCTTTCCATTTTTTGTCCAGAATATTACTGTGATAATGAGGTGACATGAGTATTTCTTTCACCATTTCTGGGAGCAATATATTGAAGATGTAAAATGAGAATCGGGGGTACAAAGAGGTGTACCCTGTATCTAGGAACATAGAGAAAAAGCATGAATAGACCATACTGTGAATAAATAATATAACTTTTTTGAACTTTAAATAATGAATTGAACTGATATCTGAAAAATTAAAGGAAATCGTATATTGATATACAATCATTCATTCCAACCAGGTATATATGTAATGGAAATATTTGTGTTTTGGTTTATCATGAAGAGTGTGTGAGTTTTGCTTCAAAATGATTATGGAAATTCAAAATAATGTGTTTGGAAAGAAGTCTCATGAAAAGACCAGTCAAGAATACCCTGACAATACATGTGTTCTGAAGCAAGAAGTGGTTAAAGTTGAAACAAATTCTTATTAATTTGTGAACTTGTGGATGAAATGTATATCCTGTGATGTGCAAAAACTGAAGAAACAATAATGTACCAGTGCCGAATACAAATGAATGACAAATTACATATCATGTCCCATAGGAGTCTACTTGCATTGATGTTAGACTGGGTCAGTTACTGTAGAATAATTAGGATTTGTATGCACCATTCACTGAAGTTAGTTTTCAGTACTAGGAAACAAATATGTATTTCAGGTGGATGAATATTTCTGATTATCATCTTGTGAAAAGTGGATTATAAATCCACATACATGAACATGAATGAATTTAGAGAGTGTATATTAGACACATATATTTCATATTTTGAAAAATTTGGAGAGTATATCTATATCTATATCTATATCTATACACACACACACACACAACACTCACAGACATTAAAAAGTACCAATATAAATGCCAATCGAAATTCATCAGTAAATATGTATCATCCACAAATGCAAAAATATTTATTTTACTGAACATGAGTTAATGTATAATGTTGTTCTACTAGGACGCTCTCCTATAACTTGAATTTTCATTTCCAACAGCATTTAGGAGGAGTGAACTCTTCTCACAATTTGTATCTACCAAGACAGCCACCTCACAAAAATGTACGTGTGATACCTGGTAGGATTCTATATATGCATATAAATATACATGTGTGAATAGGCTACAGAAAAGGGAAATAAGAATTCACATATTTGTTAAGCTTAAAAACACATGGAGAATATTTCAAATAAATTTGACTAGATTTATAACTCCTACCTTATATAATGCAAATGTCAAGTCCAACTATACAACATGTCTCCTCTGAAGTACTTGTATTTCTAATGTGTTGGGCTAATTTTCTCCATTATATTAGGATGAATAGTCTGAGTCTACTAGGTATGGGTTAGTGTCAGGGATTCAGTACTTCGAATGGAAATTTGGAAAAGGAATCCAATGTGTATGTAAAAATATGCTGCACAAATATCCTCGCGCTCTCATCCAGAACAATGCCTTGACATTACCTTCACCCCAAGTAAGACACAATTAGAGGAGAAGAGTTACAAAATCAGTGAATACATATCTGGAATGGAAAATGCTCAGGAGTTCACAAAATGGAGGTGGTAGAGGAGTTTCCAAAACTAAGGGACAGGGTAAACACTCCACAAACATGGAGCTCTCCTGGCCTAAAAACTTTTTGAGAAACTGCCTCTGAGCTTCCATGCTTGAAATATATGTTGTTTTCAGGAGATTTGGATTCCTCTGTAGTGAGACCATCAAAGCTGGGTCTGCATCTATGTGACCTGGAGGACATGGTTTCTTATTTTCCAATGAACAAGATGAAGCAGTGCTGAATCCTCTCTTTGTAGGTAAACAGAGGCCACTGGGAACTAAGTGTCTCCCCGTGTGGACTGTGATGCCATTTGGTCCTCCTCCACTGTTTGTGGTGTTTTTGCTGCTGCACTGTGAGTTTGGTATTTGTTTCACGAAATACTAGGAGCTAAACTGGGACACAGTGCTGGAGGGAGTTCTGTCACGTGTGGTGGGTCAGGGTCTGCAAGAGAATGCACCAACTAGGCTCCTATCTCTCACAGCTTGCCCCATTGCCCCCTTGTCCATATCAACCTGATTCTTAATTTTCCTCTGAAAACTCTCCATATAACAAGATGCATTTACATATAAGGGTCTGCTGGCTGCACCATGTCAGTTACAAGCCATTTGGAATCCAATGGTAGATCCACATGGCCCTACCACGGATGTTTTATCAAACACCTCCCCACCACTGCTCTAGACCCACTACTCAGCAGGCTCCAACTTACTGGCATCTCTGTTCTACACCATTTTGATGAAACTCAGTAAATCAAGGCACTGTCTGGTATACTCATGATGAGCAACAGGACATCCAATGTTTCTCTAGTGCCACCTGGTCATAGGAATTTCAAAAATTTCATGGTATTTATCTAGCCATTTTTCAAGCATGAATTTGGAGGCACTGTGGGTTTCAGTTCATTCAGCAAACATTAAATGGTGAGGAAGCTCATTTCAATGAAATCTCTGGAGAACACTCACAGGCACGGCTTCCCAAAGAGTGGACAAAAGGTCACATTAGGCCAGGCCCATTGAGGTCTACAATGTGAGGTCCATGTGTGTTTTGACTCTCAACTATGGCTGCCATTTCTTTAAGAATAAAATCATGTGATATCCTTGCTGAGATTCCCAGGCCTCTGTGGAAATCCACCCGGGGCCTAGGTCTCAGTTTCCAAGAGCGACTTTCATGCGTGGCCTCTTAAAATCCCAACAAAATTCATGGCAATGCTTCTCTGAGTTCAGTTCCAAAACCCAGTCTCTAAGGGGAATCACACCAGAGTTCAAGCCCACGTGGACCCAGTCATTTTTTCCAATGCCACACAAATGACCAAAATTAAAACCAAAACACTCCCATTGGCCCTCATCTTATTTCATATAGTCAATCATCTTAACCTCTGGCTGGAGGTTTCCATGAGGGGCGCAGCCCAAGACAGTGTCCAAAATCAGCTCGTGTGCCCCTCATTTGTCTAAAGTCAGGGTAGCCTGGACACCGTTTCTGTGAACCAGGAGTCAACAAATAAGCCTGCTGTTAATACTTCTGTGTTTCTCCAATTTGAGGTCTACTGATTTTAGGTATCGATTCTTTAGGTGATTTAGAGTCATGCGAAAACACAAGCACCTCTGCAGGGCTTTGAAGAACTCATTTAACCCAAAGAATCCCTATTGTCATTTGATGGAGTGCAGGAACCTAACAGAGGAAGGCAAGAGACTTCATCCACAATGAATGAAATTTTTTGCCATTTTGGTTTTGGAAGCTCACATGGGATCATTCTTAAGATTCATCAGGTGCTGAGAATCTAAGTCACAGCCACACACAGGCCCAAGAGGCTGATAAAGACACATCCCTTTCCAAAGCAATTAAGCAAAGAGCCACAGGTGAGGCCCATTCATTTCCATTTGAAAACTGTTTTCTTCAGGCTTCACAAAGGGGTGGCCTGAGGCAAAGACCTTCCTGACATTCAGTGCAACACAACAATAAGTAAGCAAAAGGCCCAAAGCAGGGTTTCTGCACTGAGACTTTCCTGGTCACACTGATATCTGAGTTTTCTGAGATGCTCGCCATTCTCTTCAGCTATCCAGTACATGGCCATGTCACAGAGCTTGGAGGTGGTACATATTTTGGACACAAATCCATGAGCCTATTCTGGAGAGTGGCCAGAATTCAGGAAGAAAACTACAACTTAGAAAGATAGCAGGTGTTGCACATCGATAAGACAAGCTGCAGTCCATTCATATATTGGGCATGGGAAGATTTATACTAGACAGGACACATCCATTAATGCATTCTCTTTTCTAATGTCTACAACAACGGACACAGTGGGATACACAGAAACAGAAACACTCGCCGTGTCAAATGACTTACTAGAAACTGTCCACTCCAAACCAAACAAACCGCCTTTTCTATCTATTCTCAGAAAATGAGACAAAACAACAAACCCACACCCACTCCCACAAAGGCACCTCCTTCCCCCAAGTAGGTCTGTGACTATCCGGAGTGTCCTCTGACTGGTGGGCCATACTATGTTCCCCCGAAATGGCCTGTCTTCTCTCAGATCTTGTTTCCTTGACCAACTCTGTGAAGATGTCAGGAAAAAGTGGTTAGCCACTACCTGTTTTCTCAGGAAAGGTCCATCTTCAGAGCTCTCTTGGCATTTGGCCATCCTCACATCATTATGTACCAAGAAAACTGACTCTGTCCTTGGTAAATCCAAACAAGTGAGCCCACTGGGACTGGGACTGGGACTGCCTCTGGATGCCTGGCTTCTTGGATACCAAGTTCAGAGAGTTCCATCACCAAGGAAATGAGGTATGTCACATTCTTTGGAACTGAATGAGGTCACTGCCTTGGCAACCACTTTGTCCTAACAGTTGCTTCCAAGGGTTACATAAGATGGAGGTTGCCCCTACTTCCTGTGACACTTTCATAAGGTAGAATGTATATCACCATTGGCACCTGGGAACAGCTCTCCACTCAGCCCTGGTTCGGTCCATCTTCTGTACAATAAGAAGAGAGAGAGGCAGATTCAGACACATCCCTTCATCCTGACCAGGTTGTTTGCCATGGAAGATGACTTTTGCTCTCTCAGGTGCTTCATACCTGCCTACAACTTCTCCAGGTATCATTTGTGCATGGACATTTGAGGTTCTCATCAGGTGGAAGGTCCCCAACTTTCCTGTATTGTAAGAACCACTCTGTCCCTGCTCTTCTGTAAAATGATTGAGGGAACAGTGTATACTTGGGGTTAAAAACAGGTTTGATTTGGGTTACGAGTGATTCTGTGTGATGAATAATGGTATTGGGAACCTGCAATATTTACAAGAATATAGAGGTGAAATATAAGTAGGAAAACAGAAATCTAGGTATGATTTGAAGCCCAGAAGGGTTTTGCCCTTGATTGGGATACTTAGCTTTGAATGATGTTCTGCAAAGATGCCTCAGATAATTCGATATACAATGGCATAGGACCTTGTACATTGGATGATTGAATTTAGAAGAGAACATCCAGTCAAAAAGGGATATTCAGTAGGATTAGGAAGATAGTCGGTAGGTTTAGGAAGAAGAGTGAGTATAGGATTTGGACCAAAAGTTCTTTAGCAATAGACTTTCGGTTGTTGAGTGAATGTAAATGTCAGCACATATGAAGAGTCAGTCACTATGTTGAACTGGGGAAAATATGTAGAAAAGCAGATATCAATAGAAACATTACGAAATCAGGCAAAGTATAAAGTGAGTGATAGAATTAGACATTTTCAACAGGGTTGAGTTTGAATATATAAATTAGGAAAAAAACAAATATGTAGTCACCAATAGGATTGACAATTGACAGCATTAGGCAACCTGGACATGGATGTTTTTAGAAATCCATGTTCACTTTCCATTTAGGCTTTGGTACAATCATAAGTGTGACCTTTCCATTTTTTGTCCAGAATATTACTGTGATAATGAGGTGACATGAGTATTTCTTTCACCATTTCTGGGAGCAATATATTGAAGATGTAAAATGAGAATCGGGGGTACAAAGAGGTGTACCCTGTTTCTAGGAACATAGAGAAAAAGCATGAAGAGACCATACAGTGAATAAAAAATATAACTTTTTTGAACTTTAAATAATGAATTGAACTGATATCTGAAAAATTAAAGGAAATCGTATATTGATATACAATCATTCATTCCAACCAGGTATATATGTAATGGAAATATTTGTGTTTTGGTTTATCATGAAGAGTGTGTGAGTTTTGCTTCAAAATGATTATGGAAATTCAAAATAATGTGTTTGGAAAGAAGTCTCACGAAAAGACCAGTCAAGAAACCCTGACAATACATGTGTTCTGAAGCAAGAAGTGGTGAAAGTTGAAACAAATGCTTATTAATTTGTGAACTTGTGGATGAAACGTATATCCTGTGATGTGCAAAAACTGAAGAAACAATAATGTACCAGTGTCGAATACAAATGAATGACAAATTACATATCATGTCCCATAGGAGTCTACTTGCATTGATGTTAGACTGGGTCAGTTACTGTAGAATAATTAGGATTTGTATGCACCATTCACTGAAGTTAGTTTTCAGTACTAGGAAACAAATATGTATTTCAGGTGGATGAATATTTCTGATTATCATCTTGTGAAAAGTGGATTATAAATCCACATACATGAACATGAATGAATTTAGAGAGTGTATATTAGACACATATATTTCATATTTTGAAAAATTTGGAGAGTATATCTATATCTATATCTATATCTATACACACACACACACACACACACACACACACAACACTCACAGACATTAAAAAGTACCAATATAAATGCCAATCGAAATTCATCAGTAAATATGTATCATCCACAAATGCAAAAATATTTATTTTACTGAACATGAGTTAATGCATAATGTTGTTCTACTAGGACGCTCTCCTATAAGTTGAATTTTCATTTCCAACAGCATTTAGGAGGAGTGAACTCTTCTCACAATTTGTATCTGCCAAGACAGCCACCTCACAAAAATGTACGTGTGATACCTGGTAGGATTCTATATATGCATATAAATATACATGTGTGAATAGACTACAGAAAAAGGAAACAAGAATTCACATATTTGTTAAGTTTAAAACACATGGAGAATATTTCAAATAAATTTGACTAGATTTATAACTCCTACCTTATATAATGCAAATGTCAAGTCCAACTATACAACATGTCTCCTCTGAAGTACTTGTATTTCTAATGTGTTGGGTTAATTTTCTCCATTATATTAGGATGAATAGTCTGAGTCTACTAGGTATGGGTTAGTGTCAGGGATTCAGTATTTCGAATGGAAAATTGGAAAATGAATCCAATGTGTATGTAAATATATGCTGCACAAATATCCTCCCGCTCTCATCCACAACAATGCCTTGACATTACCTTCACCCCAAGTAAGACACAATTAGAGGAGAAGAGTTACAAAATCAGTGAATACATATCTGGAATGGAAAATGCTCAGGAGTTCACAACCTTGGAGGTGGTAGAGGAGTTTCCAAAACTAAGGGACAGGGTAAACCCTCCACAAACATGGAGCTCTGCTGGCCTAAAAACTTTTTGAGAAACTGCCTCTGAGCTTCCACACTTGAAATATATGTTGTTTTCAGGAGATTTGGCTTCCTCTTTAGTGAGAACATCAAAGCTGGGTCTGCATCTATGTGACCTGGAGGACATGGTTTCTTATTTTCCAATGAACAAGATGAAGCAGTGCTGAATCCTCTCTTTGTAGGTAAACTGAGGCCACTGGGGACTAAGTGTCTCCCCGTGTGGACTGTGAAGCCATTTGGTCCTCTTCCACTTTTTGTGGTGTTTTTGCTGCTGCACTGTGAGTTTGGTATTTGTTTCACAAAATACTAGGAACTAAACTGGGACACAGTGCTGGAGGGAGTTCTGTCACGTGTGGTGGGTCAGGGTCTGCAAGAGAATGCACCAACTAGGCTCCTATCTCTCACAGCTTGCCCCATTGCCCCCTTGTCCATATCAACCTGATTCTTAATTTTCCTCTGAAAACTCTCCATATAACAAGATGCCTTTACATATAAGGGTCTGTTGGCTGCACCATGTCAGTTACAAGCCATTTGGAATCCAATGGTAGATCCACATGGCCCTACCACGGATGTTTTATCAAACACCTCCCCACCACTGCTCTAGACCCACTACTCAGCAGGCTCCAAATTTCTGGCATCTCTGTTCTACACCATTTTCATGAAACTCAGTAAATCAACGCACTGTCTGGTATACTCATGATCAGCAACAGGACATCCAATGTTTCTCCAGTGCCACCTGGTCATAGGAATTTCAAAAATTTCATGGTATTTATCTAGCCATTTTTCAAGCATGAAGTTGGAGGCACTGTGGGTTTCAGTTCATTCAGCAAACATTAAATGGTGAGGAAGCTCATTTCAATGAAATCTCTGGAGAACTCTCACAGGCATGGCTTCCCAAAGAGTGGACAAAAGGTCACATTAGGCCAGGCCCATTGAGGTCTACAATGTGAGGTCCATGTGTGTTTTGACTCTCAACTATGGCTGCCATTTCTTTAAGAATAAAATCATGTGATATCCTTGCTGAGATTCCCAGGCCTCTGTGGAAATCCACCCGCGGCCTAGGTCTCAGTTTCCAAGAGCGACTTTCATGCGTGGCCTCTTAAAATCCCAACAAAATTCATGGCAATGCTTCTCTGAGTTCAGTTCCAAAACCCAGTCTCTAAGGGGAATCACACCAGAGTTCAAGCCCACGTGGACCCAGTCATTTTTTCCAATGCCACACAAATGACCAAAATTAAAACCAAAACACTCCCACATGGCCCTCATCTTATTTCATATAGTCAATCATCTTAACCTCTGGCTGGAGGTTTCCATGAGGGGCGCAGCCCAAGACAGTGTGCAAAATCAGCTCGTTTGCCCCTCATTTGTCTAAAGTCAGGGTAGCCTGGACACCGTTTCTGTGAACCAGGAGTGAACAAATAAGCCTGCCGTTAACACTTCTGTGTTTCTCCAATTTGAGGCCTACTGATTTTAGGTATCGATTCTTTAGGTGATTTAGAGTCATGCGAAAACACAAGCACCTCTGCAGGGCTTTGAAGAACTCATTTGACCCAAAGAATCCCTATTGTCATTTGATGGAGTGCAGGAACCTAACAGAGGAAGGCAAGAGACTTCATCCACAATGAATGAAATTTTTTGCCATTTTGGTTTTGGAAGCTCACATGGGATCATTCTTAAGATCCATCAGGTGCTGAGAATCTAAGTCACAGCCACACACAGGCCCAAGAGGCTGATAAAGACACATCCCTTTCCAAAGCAATTAAGCAAAGAGCCACAGGTGAGGCCCATTCATTTCCATTTGAAAACTGTTTTCTTCAGGCTTCACAAAGGGGTGGCCTGAGGCAAAGACCTTCCTGACATTCAGTGCAACACAACAATAAGTAAGCAAAAGGCCCAAAGCAGGGTTTCTGCACTGAGACTTTCCTGGTCACACTGATATCTGAGTTTTCTGAGATGCTCGCCATTCTCTTCAGCTATCCAGTACATGGCCATGTCACAGAGCTTGGAGGTGGTACATATTTTGGACACAAATCCATGAGCCTATTCTGGAGAGTGGCCAGAATTCAGGAAGAAAACTACAACTTAGAAAGATAGCAGGTGTTGCACATCGATAAGACAAGCTGCAGTCCATTCATATATTGGGCATGGGAAGATTTATACTAGACAGGACACATCCATTAATGCATTCTCTTTTCTAATGTCTACAACAACGGACACAGTGGGATACACAGAAACAGAAACACTCGCCGTGTCAAATGACTTACTAGAAACTGTCCACTCCAAACCAAACAAACCGCCTTTTCTATCTATTCTCAGAAAATGAGACAAAACAACAAACCCACACCCACTCCCACAAAGGCACCTCCTTCCCCCAAGTAGGTCTGTGACTATCCGGAGTGTCCTCTGACTGGTGGGCCATACTATGTTCCCCCGAAATGGCCTGTCTTCTCTCAGATCTTGTTTCCTTGACCAACTCTGTGAAGATGTCAGGAAAAAGTGGTTAGCCACTACCTGTTTTCTCAGGAAAGGTCCATCTTCAGAGCTCTCTTGGCATTTGGCCATCCTCACATCATTAGGTACCAAGAAAACTGACTCTGTCCTTGGTAAATCCAAACAAGTGAGCCCACTGGGACTGGGACTGGGACTGCCTCTGGATGCCTGGCTTCTTGGATACCAAGTTCAGAGAGTTCCATCACCAAGGAAATGAGGTATGTCACATTCTTTGGAACTGAATGAGGTCACTGCCTTGGCAACCACTTTGTCCTAACAGTTGCTTCCAAGGGTTACATAAGATGGAGGTTGCCCCTACTTCCTGTGACACTTTCATAAGGTAGAATGTATATCACCATTGGCACCCGGGAACAGCTCTCCACTCAGCCCTGGTTCGGTCCATCTTCTGTACAATAAGAAGAGAGAGAGGCAGATTCAGACACATCCCTTCATCCTGACCAGGTTGTTTGCCATGGAAGATGACTTTTGCTCTCTCAGGTGCTTCATACCTGCCTACAACTTCTCCAGGTATCATTTGTGCATGGACATTTGAGGTTCTCATCAGGTGGAAGGTCCCCAACTTTCCTGTATTGTAAGAACCACTCTGTCCCTGCTCTTCTGTAAAATGATTGAGGGAACAGTGTATACTTGGGGTTAAAAACAGGTTTGATTTGGGTTACGAGTGATTCTGTGTGATGAATAATGGTATTGGGAACCTGCAATATTTACAAGAATATAGAGGTGAAATATAAGTAGGAAAACAGAAATCTAGGTATGATTTGAAGCCCAGAAGGGTTTTGCCCTTGATTGGGATACTTAGCTTTGAATGATGTTCTGCAAAGATGCCTCAGATAATTCGATATACAATGGCATAGGACCTTGTACATTGGATGATTGAATTTAGAAGAGAACATCCAGTCAAAAAGGGATATTCAGTAGGATTAGGAAGATAGTCGGTAGGTTTAGGAAGAAGAGTGAGTATAGGATTTGGACCAAAAGTTCTTTAGCAATAGACTTTCGGTTGTTGAGTGAATGTAAATGTCAGCACATATGAAGAGTCAGTCACTATGTTGAACTGGGGAAAATATGTAGAAAAGCAGATATCAATAGAAACATTACGAAATCAGGCAAAGTATAAAGTGAGTGATAGAATTAGACATTTTCAACAGGGTTGAGTTTGAATATATAAATTAGGAAAAAAACAAATATGTAGTCACCAATAGGATTGACAATTGACAGCATTAGGCAACCTGGACATGGATGTTTTTAGAAATCCATGTTCACTTTCCATTTAGGCTTTGGTACAATCATAAGTGTGACCTTTCCATTTTTTGTCCAGAATATTACTGTGATAATGAGGTGACATGAGTATTTCTTTCACCATTTCTGGGAGCAATATATTGAAGATGTAAAATGAGAATCGGGGGTACAAAGAGGTGTACCCTGTTTCTAGGAACATAGAGAAAAAGCATGAAGAGACCATACAGTGAATAAAAAATATAACTTTTTTGAACTTTAAATAATGAATTGAACTGATATCTGAAAAATTAAAGGAAATCGTATATTGATATACAATCATTCATTCCAACCAGGTATATATGTAATGGAAATATTTGTGTTTTGGTTTATCATGAAGAGTGTGTGAGTTTTGCTTCAAAATGATTATGGAAATTCAAAATAATGTGTTTGGAAAGAAGTCTCACGAAAAGACCAGTCAAGAAACCCTGACAATACATGTGTTCTGAAGCAAGAAGTGGTGAAAGTTGAAACAAATGCTTATTAATTTGTGAACTTGTGGATGAAACGTATATCCTGTGATGTGCAAAAACTGAAGAAACAATAATGTACCAGTGTCGAATACAAATGAATGACAAATTACATATCATGTCTCATAGGAGTCTACTTGCATTGATGTTAGACTGGGTCAGTTACTGTAGAATAATTAGGATTTGTATGCACCATTCACTGAAGTTAGTTTTCAGTACTAGGAAACAAATATGTATTTCAGGTGGATGAATATTTCTGATTATCATCTTGTGAAAAGTGGATTATAAATCCACATACATGAACATGAATGAATTTAGAGAGTGTATATTAGACACATATATTTCATATTTTGAAAAATTTGGAGAGTATATCTATATCTATATCTATATCTATACACACACACACACACACACACACACACACAACACTCACAGACATTAAAAAGTACCAATATAAATGCCAATCGAAATTCATCAGTAAATATGTATCATCCACAAATGCAAAAATATTTATTTTACTGAACATGAGTTAATGCATAATGTTGTTCTACTAGGACGCTCTCCTATAAGTTGAATTTTCATTTCCAACAGCATTTAGGAGGAGTGAACTCTTCTCACAATTTGTATCTGCCAAGACAGCCACCTCACAAAAATGTACGTGTGATACCTGGTAGGATTCTATATATGCATATATATATACATGTGTGAATATACTACAGAAAAAGGAAACAAGAATTCACATATTTGTTAAGTTTAAAACACATGGAGAATATTTCAAATAAATTTGACTAGATTTATAACTCCTACCTTATATAATGCAAATGTCAAGTCCAACTATACAACATGTCTCCTCTGAAGTACTTGTATTTCTAATGTGTTGGGTTAATTTTCTCCATTATATTAGGATGAATAGTCTGAGTCTACTAGGTATGGGTTAGTGTCAGGGATTCAGTATTTCGAATGGAAAATTGGAAAATGAATCCAATGTGTATGTAAATATATGCTGCACAAATATCCTCCCACTCTCATCCACAACAATGCCTTGACATTACCTTCACCCCAAGTAAGACACAATTAGAGGAGAAGAGTTACAAAATCAGTGAATACATATCTGGAATGGAAAATGCTCAGGAGTTCACAACCTTGGAGGTGGTAGAGGAGTTTCCAAAACTAAGGGACAGGGTAAACACTCCACAAACATGGAGCTCTGCTGGCCTAAAAACTTTTTGAGAAACTGCCTCTGAGCTTCCACACTTGAAATATATGTTGTTTTCAGGAGATTTGGCTTCCTCTGTAGTGAGAACATCAAAGCTGGGTCTGCATCTATGTGACCTGGAGGACATGGTTTCTTATTTTCCAATGAACAAGATGAAGCAGTGCTGAATCCTCTCTTTGTAGGTAAACTGAGGCCACTGGGGACTAAGTGTCTCCCCGTGTGGACTGTGAAGCCATTTGGTCCTCTTCCACTTTTTGTGGTGTTTTTGCTGCTGCACTGTGAGTTTGGTATTTGTTTCACAAAATACTAGGAACTAAACTGGGACACAGTGCTGGAGGGAGTTCTGTCACGTGTGGTGGGTCAGGGTCTGCAAGAGAATGCACCAACTAGGCTCCTATCTCTCACAGCTTGCCCCATTGCCCCCTTGTCCATATCAACCTGATTCTTAATTTTCCTCTGAAAACTCTCCATATAACAAGATGCCTTTACATATAAGGGTCTGTTGGCTGCACCATGTCAGTTACAAGCCATTTGGAATCCAATGGTAGATCCACATGGCCCTACCACGGATGTTTTATCAAACACCTCCCCACCACTGCTCTAGACCCACTACTCAGCAGGCTCCAAATTTCTGGCATCTCTGTTCTACACCATTTTCATGAAACTCAGTAAATCAACGCACTGTCTGGTATACTCATGATCAGCAACAGGACATCCAATGTTTCTCCAGTGCCACCTGGTCATAGGAATTTCAAAAATTTCATGGTATTTATCTAGCCATTTTTCAAGCATGAAGTTGGAGGCACTGTGGGTTTCAGTTCATTCAGCAAACATTAAATGGTGAGGAAGCTCATTTCAATGAAATCTCTGGAGAACTCTCACAGGCATGGCTTCCCAAAGAGTGGACAAAAGGTCACATTAGGCCAGGCCCATTGAGGTCTACAATGTGAGGTCCATGTGTGTTTTGACTCTCAACTATGGCTGCCATTTCTTTAAGAATAAAATCATGTGATATCCTTGCTGAGATTCCCAGGCCTCTGTGGAAATCCACCCGCGGCCTAGGTCTCAGTTTCCAAGAGCGACTTTCATGCGTGGCCTCTTAAAATCCCAACAAAATTCATGGCAATGCTTCTCTGAGTTCAGTTCCAAAACCCAGTCTCTAAGGGGAATCACACCAGAGTTCAAGCCCACGTGGACCCAGTCATTTTTTCCAATGCCACACAAATGACCAAAATTAAAACCAAAACACTCCCACATGGCCCTCATCTTATTTCATATAGTCAATCATCTTAACCTCTGGCTGGAGGTTTCCATGAGGGGCGCAGCCCAAGACAGTGTGCAAAATCAGCTCGTTTGCCCCTCATTTGTCTAAAGTCAGGGTAGCCTGGACACCGTTTCTGTGAACCAGGAGTGAACAAATAAGCCTGCCGTTAATACTTCTGTGTTTCTCCAATTTGAGGCCTACTGATTTTAGGTATCGATTCTTTAGGTGATTTAGAGTCATTCATTCACTGACTTTCCTGGTCACACTGATATCTGAATTTTCTGAGATGCTCGCCATTCTCTTCAGCTATCCAGTACATGGCCATGTCACAGAGCTTGGAGGTGGTACATATTTTGGACACAAATCCATGAGCCTATTCTGGAGAGTGGCCAGAATTCAGGAAGAAAACAACAACTTAGGGAGATAGCAGGTGTTGCACATCGATAAGACAAGCTGCAGTCCATTCATATATTGGGCAGGATGAATTATGGGATGATTTATACTAGACAGGACACATCCATTAATGCATTCTCTTTTCTAATGTCTACAACAACGGACACAGTGGGATACACAGAAACAGAAACACTCGCCGTGTCAAATGACTTACTAGAAACTGTCCACTCCAAACCAAACAAACCACCTATCCTATCTATTCTCAGAACATGAGACAAAACAACAAACCCACACCCACTCCCACAAAGGCACCTCCTTCCCCCAAGTAGGTCTGTGACTATCCGGAGTGTCCTCTGACTGGTGGGCCATACTATGTTCCCCCGAAATGGCCTGTCTTCTCTCAGATCTTGTTTCCTTGACCAACTCTGTGAAGATGTCAGGAAAAAGTGGTTAGCCACTACCTGTTTTCTCAGGAACGGTCCATCTTCAGAGCTCTCCTGGCATTTAGCCATCCTCACATCATTAGGTACCAAGAAAACTGACTCTGTCCATGGTAAATCCAAACAAGTGAGCCCACTGGGACTGGGACTGCGACTGCCTCTGGGTGCCTGGCTTCTTGGATACCAAGTTCAGAGAGTTCCATCACCAAGGAAATGAGGTATGTCACATTCTTTGGAACTGAATGAGGTCACTGCCTTGGCAACCACTTTGTCCTAACAGTTGCTTCCAAGGGTAACATAAAATGGAGGTTGCCCCCGCTTCCTGTGACACTTTCATAAGTTAGAATGTATATCAACCATTGGCACCCGGGAACAGCTCTCCACTCAGGCCTGGTTTGGTCCATCTTCTCTACAATAAGAAGAGAGAGATTCAGATTCAGACACATCCCTTCATCCTGACCAGGTTGATTGCCATGGAACATGACTTTTGCTCTCTCAGGTGCTTCACACCTGCCTACAACTTCTCCAGGTATCATTTGTGCATGGACATTTGAGGTTCTCATCAGGTGGAAGGTCCCCAACTTTCCTGTATTGTAAGAACCACTCTGTCCCTGCTCTTCTGTAAAATGATTGAGGGAACGGCGTATACTTGGGGTTAAAAACAGGTTTGATTTGGGTTACGAGTGATTCTGTGTGATGAATAATGATATTGGAAACCTGCAATATTTACAAGAATATAGAGGTGAAATATAAGTAGGAAAACAGAAATCTAGGTATGATTTGAAGCCCAGAAGGTTTTGCCCTTGATTGGGATACTTAGCTTTGAATGATGTTCTGCAAAGATGCCTCAGATAATTCGATATACAATGGCATAGGACCTTGTACATTGGATGATTGAATTTAGAAGAGAACATCCAGTCAAAAAGGGATATTCAGTAGGATTAGGAAGATAGTCGGTAGGTTTAGGAAGAAGAGTGAGTATAGGATTTGGACCAAAAGTTCTTTAGCAATAGACTTTCGGTTGTTGAGTGAATGTAAATGTCAGCACATATGAAGAGTCAGTCACTATGTTGAACTGGGGAAAATATGTAGAAAAGCAGATATCAATAGAAACATTACGAAATCAGGCAAAGTATAAAGTGAGAGGTAGAATTAGACATTTTCAACAGGGTTGAGTTTGAATATATAAATTAGGAAAAAAACAAATATGTAGTCACCAATAGGATTGACAATTGACAGCATTAGGCAACCTGGACATGGATGTTTTTAGAAATCCATGTTCACTTTCCATTTAGGCTTTGGTACAATCATAAGTGTGACCTTTCCATTTTTTGTCCAGAATATTACTGTGATAATGAGGTGACATGAGTATTTCTTTCACCATTTCTGGGAGCAATATGTTGAAGGTGTAAAATGAGAATCGGGGGTACAAAGAGGTGTACCCTGTTTCTAGGAACATAGAGAGAAAGCATGAATAGACCATACTGTGAATAAATAATATAACTTTTTTGAACTTTAAATAATGATTTAACTGATATCTGAAAAATTAAAGGAAATCATATATTGATATACAATCATTCATTCCAACCAGGTATATATCTAATGGAAATATTAGTGTTTTGGTTTATTATGAAGAGTGTGTGAGTTTTTCTTCAAAATGATTATGGAAATTCAAAATAATGTGTTTGGAAAGAAGTCTCATGAAAAGACCAGTCCAGAAACCCTGACAATACATGTGTTCTGAAGCAAGATGATTAAAGTTGAAACAAATGCTTATTAATTTGTGAACTTGTGGATGAAATGTATATCCTGTGATGTGCAAAAACTGAAGAAACAATAATGTACCAGTGTCGAATACAAATGAATGACAAATTACATATCATGTCCCATAGGAGTCTACTTGCATTGATGTTAGACTGGGTCAGTTACTGTAGAATAATTAGGATTTGTATGCACCATTCACTGAAGTTAGTTTTCAGTACTAGGAAACAAATATGTATTTCAGGTGGATGAATATTTCTGATTATCATCTTGTGAAAAGTGGATTATAAATCCACATACATGAACATGAATGAATTTAGAGAGTGTATTTTAGACACATATATTTCATATTTTGAAAAATTTGCAGAGTATATCTATATCTATATCTATATATATACACACACACACACACACACACACACACACACAACACTCACAGACATTAAAAAGTACCAATATAAATGCCAATCGAAATTCATCAGTAAATATGTATCATCCACAAATGCAAAAATATTTAGTTTACTGAACATGAGTTAATGTATAATTTTGTTCTACTAGGACTCTCTCCTATAGGTTGAATTTTCATTTCCAACAGCATTTAGGAGGAGTGAACTCTTCTCACAATTTGTATCTGCCAAGACAGCCATCTCACAAAAATGTACGTGTGATACCTGGTAGGATTCTATATATGCATATAAATATACATGTGTGAATAGGCTACAGAAAAGGGAAACAAGAATTCACATATTTGTTAAGTTTAAAAACACATGTAGAATATTTCAATTAAAATTTGACTAGATTTATAACTCCTACCTTATATAATGCAAATGTCAAGTCCAACTATACAACATGTCTCTGGAGAACCTTTGGATGTCCTGTTGTTTATCATGAGTATACTTGACAGTGCCTTGATTGACTGTGTTTCATGAAAATTATCTAGAACAGACATGCCAGTAAGTTGGTGCCTGCTGAGTAGTGTGCCTAGAGCAGTGGTGTGTATGTGTGTCATAATACATCTCTGATGTGGCCATATGGATTTGCCATTGGCTTCCAAATGGCTTGTGACAGACATGGTGAGGCCAGCAGACACTAATATGTAAGGGCGTCTTGTTATATGGAGAGGTTTCATGGCAATGATAAGAATCAGGTTGCAATAGACAAGGGAAAAAGCTATGTGGGATAGAAGCCTGGTTGGTGCATTCTCCTGCAGACCCTGACCCACCACATGTGGCAGAACTCCATCCAGCACTGTGTCCCTTTTGAACTCCTTGTATTTCGTGAAGCAAATACCAAACTCCCAATGCAGGAGAAAGAAAAACCATGAAAAAGTGGAGGATGACCAAATGGCTTCACAGCCCAGATGGGGAGAGACTTAGCACGCACTGGTCACATTTAACTTAAAAGAGAGAATTCACCACTGCTGCCTCATGTTCATTAGAAAATAAGAAACCATGTCCTCCAGGTCACATAGAATCAGACCCAGCTTTGATGGTCTCACGACAAAGGAAGCTAAAGCTCCTGAAAACAACATATATTTCAAGTGCCCAACCTCAGAGGCAGTTTATCAAGAAGTCCTTTAGGCCAGCAGAGCTCCATGTTTGTGGAGTTTTTAACCTGTCACTTACTTATGGAAACTTCTCTAAGACATCCAAGGTTGTGAACTCCTGAGCATTTTCCATTCCAGTTATATATTCACAGATTTTATAACTCTTCTCCACTAATTGTGTCTTACTTGGGGTGAAGGTAATGTCAAGGCATTGTTCTGGATGAGAGAGGGAAAATATTTTGTGTAGCACATATTTGATAGACATTGGATTCTTTTTCCTATTTTCCATTCAAAATACTGAATCCCTGACACTAACACATACCCTACTAGACTCTGACTACTAATCCTAATATGATGGAGAAAAATAACCCAAATAGAACAGAAATACAAGCAGGTCAGAGGAGGCATGGTGTATTTTTGAACTTTTCTTTTGCATAATAAATGGTAGGTGTTATAAATCTAGTGAATTTTTATTTGGAATAGTTTTTCATGTGTTTTTAAAATTAACAAATATGTGAATCCCTGCCTCCCTTTCTCTGTAGCCTATACAGCACATGTATTTTTATATGTACATATAGAATCCTACCTGGTATCACACGTACATTTTTGTGAGGTTGCTGACTCGGCAGATATAAATTGTGTGAAGAGACTACCCCTCTTAAACGCTGTTGGAACTAAAAATTCAACCTATGGGTGAGCTTCCTAGTACAACAACATTATACATAATTCCATGTTCAGTAAAGTATATATTTTTGCATCAGTAGATGTTATATATTTCATTATAAATTTCATTTGGCATATATTGCTACTTTTTTATGTTTCTCTGTGTGTTTTTTTGGTATATATATATATATATATATATATATATATATATATATATATACTCTCCTGATTTATCAAAACATGAAATATATGTGTCTTATATACACTCTCTACATTCATACATTCATTCATGTTCATGCATGAGGAAATATAATCAACTTTTCTCAAGATTATTATTGGAAATATTCATCCACCTGAAATACATATTTGTTTCCTTGTACTGACAACTCACTTCTGTGAATGGTGCATACAAATCCTAATAATTCTACAGTATCTGACACATTTTAACATCAATGCAAGTAGATTCCTATGGGACATGATGTGTATTTTGACGTTCATTTATATTCCACACTGCTACATTAATATTTCTGCAGTTTTTGCACATCATAGGATATATATTTCATCCACAAGTTCACAACTTTATAGGTATTTTTTCACTTTTAATCATTTCCTGCTTCAGAACACATGTATTCCTCCCGGTTTCTTGACTGGTCTTTTCATGAGACTTCTCTGCAAACACATTTTTTTTAATTTCATAATCAGTTTTGAAGCAAAACTCACACACTTTTCATGATAAACCATAAATCTAATATCACCATTAGATGCATAACTGTTTGGAATGGATGATTGTATATCAATATTAGGTTTCCTGTATATTTTCAGAAATCAATTCAATCCATTATTTAAAGTTCGAACCAGTTATATTATTTATTCACAGTATGGTCTATTCATGCATTATCTCTATATTCCTAGGCACAAGGTACACCTATTTGTACCCCCAATTAATTTATACGTCTTCAAAATATTGCTTTCCTACATATTTTACCCAGTTCATCATTGTGACTGACTCTTCACATGTGCTGACATTTACATTCACTCTCTACCTGAAACCCTATTGCTAAAGAACTTTTGGTCCAAATCCTATACTCACTCTTTTATCTAAACCCACCGAATATTTTCCTAATCCTACCGAATATCCCTTTTTGACTGGATGTTCTCTTCCACATTCAATCATCCAAATTAGAAGGTCCTATGCCATAGTATATTGATTTAACTGAGACAACTGTGCAGGACATAAATCAATGCTAAGTATCCCAATCAAGGGCCCAATGCCCTTCTGGGCTTCAAAACTTACCTAGATTTCTGTTTTCATACTTATATTTCACCTATATATTCTTATAAATATCGCAGGTTCCTAATACAAATATTCATTCCAGAGAATGATTCCTAACCCAAATTGAACATGTTATTAACCCTAACCATACACTTTTCCCTCAATCTAATTTTACAGAAGAGCAGGGACAGAGTTGGTCTTACAATACAGGAATATAGGCGATCTTCCAGCTGCTGAAAACCTAAAAGGTCCATGCTGAAATGATCCTTGGAGAAGATGTAGGCAGCTATGAAGGACATGAGAGAGCAAAAGTCATCTTCCATGGCAAACAACCTGGTCAGGTTGATGGGATGTGTCTGAATTAGCCTCTCTCTTCCTAATGTAGAGAAGATGGACCAAACCATGCCTGTGTGGAGAGCTGTTCCCTGGTGCCTATGGTTGATATACCATTCTAACATATGAATGAGTCACAGCAAGTAGAGGCAGCCTCCATCTTTTGGGAACCATGTAAGCAACTGTTAAAACAAAGTGGTTTCCAAGGCAGTGACTTCATTCAGATCTTGAAGAAAGTGACATCACCTTACAGTTTTGGTAATGAAAGTCTGTGATCTTGGGATCCAGGAAACCAGGCACACAGAGTCAAACCCACTCCATGTCCCAGTGGGCTAACTTGTTTGGATTTAACAAGACAGAGTTACTCTTTCTTTGTACCTACTGATGTGAGGACAGCCAAATGCCTGGAAACTATGAAGACTGGCCTTTCCAGAGAAAGCAGGTAGTTTCTCACCATGGGCTCCTGACAACTTCACAGAGTTGGCCAAAGAGAACAGATTGGAAACAGGACAGGCCATTTTGGGGGAACATAGTATGGCCCACAAGTCAGAGGACACTCTGGATAGTCACAGACCTACTTGGGGAAAGGAGGTGACTTTTTGGGTGTGAGTGTGAGTTTGTGGTTTTGTCTCATGTTCTGAGAATAGTTAGGAAAGCTGGTTTGTTTGTTTTGGAGTGGACTGTGTCTAGTAAATCCTTTGACAAGGTGAGTGTTTCTGTGTCTATATATCATACTGTGTCCGTGATTGTAGACATTAGAAAAGAGAATGCATCAATGGATGTGTCCTGTCTACAAGAAAGCTTCAAAGCATTCATCCTGTGCAATTAATGAATGGACTGCAGGTTGCCGTATGGATGGGCAACTCCTGCCATCTTTCTAAATTCCTGTTTTCTTCCTGAATTCTGGACACTCTCCAGAATACGCTCATGATTTTGTGTCCAAGATATGTACCACCTCCATCTCTGTGACATGGCCATGTACTGGATAGCTGAAGGGAATGGCGAGTATCTCAGAAAACTCAGATATCAGTATGCCCAAGTAAGTCTCAGTGGAGAAACCCTGCTTTGGGCCTTTTGCTTACCTATTCTGTTGCCCTGAATGTCAGGAAGGTCTTTGCCTCAGGCCACACTTTGTGAAGCCTGCAGAAAATAGTTTTCAAATGGAAAAGAATGGTCATTACCTGTGCCTCTTTGCTTAATTGCTTTGGAAATGGATGTTTCTGAATCAGCCTCTCAGCCCTATGTGAGGCTGTGGCTTAGATTCACAGCACATGATGGGTCTAAAGAAAAATCCCATGTGTGCATCCCAAACCAAAATGGGCAAAAGAGCTGTCAGAGTGGTTCTTACAATACAGGAAAGTTGGGGACCTTCCACCTGATGAGAACCTCAAATGTCCATGCACAAATGATACCTGGAGAAGTTGTAGGCAGGTATGAAGCACCTGAGAGAGCAAAAGTCATCTTCCATGGCAAACAACCTGGTCAGGATGAAGGGATGTGTCTGAATCTGAATCTCTCTCTTCTTATTGTAGAGAAGATGGACCTAACCAGTCCTGAGTGGAGAGCTGTTCCCGGGTGCCAATGGTTGATATACATTCTACCTTATGAAAGTGTCACAGGAAGTAGGGGCAACCTCCATCTTATGTTACCCTTGGAAGCAACTGTTAGGACAAAGTGGTTGCCAAGGAAGTGACCTCATTCAGTTCCAAAGAATGTGACATACCTCATTTCCTTGGTGATGGAACTCTCTGAACTTGGTATCCAAGAAGCCAGGCACCCAGAGGCAGTCCCAGTCCCAGGCCCAGTGGGCTCACTTGTTTGGATTTACCAAGGACAGAGTCAGTTTTCTTGGTACCTAATGATGTGAGGATGGCCAAATGCCAGGAGAGCTCTGAAGATGGACCTTTCCTGAGAAAACAGGTAGTGGCTAACCACTTTTTCCTGACATCTTCACAGAGTTGGTCAAGGAAAGAATGTCTGTGAGAAGACAGGCCATTTCAGGGGAACATAGTATGGCCCACCAGTCAGAGGACACTCCGGATAGTCACAGACCTACTTGGGCAAGGAGGTGCCTTTGTGGGAGTGGGTGTGGGTTTGTTGTTTTGTCTCATGTTCTGAGAATAAATAGGATAGGCGGTTTGTTTGGTTTGGAGTGGACAGTTTCTAGTAAGTCATTTGACACGGCGAGTGTTTCTGTTTCTGTGTATCCCACTGTGTCTGTTGTTGTAGACATTAGAAAAGAGAATGCATTAATGGATGTGTCCTGTCTAGTATAAATCTTCCCATAATTCATCCTGCCCAATATATGAATGGACTGCAGCTTGTCTTATCGATGTGCAACTAATGCTATCTTTCTAAGTTGTTGTTTTCTTCCTGAATTCTGGCCATTCTCCATAATAGGTTCATGGATTCGTGTCCAAAATATGTACCACTGCCAAGCTCTGTGACATGGCCATGTACTGGATAGCTGAAGAGAATGGCGAGCATCTCAGAAAACTCAGATATCAGTGTGACCAGAAAAATCTCAGTGCAGAAACCCTGCTTTGGGCCTTTTGCTTACTTATTGTTGTGTTGCACTGAATGTCAGGAAGGTCTTTGCCTCAGGCCCCCCTTTGTGAAGCCTGAAGAAAACAGTTTTCAAATGGAAATGAATGGGCCTCACCTGTGGCTCTTTGCTTAATTGCTTTGGAAAGGGATGTGTCTTTATCAGCCTTTGGACCTGTGTGTGGCTGTGACTTAGATTCTCAGCACCTGATGGATCTTAAGAATGATCCCATGTGAGCTTCCAAAACCAAAATGGCAAAAAATATCATTCATTGTGGATGAAGTCTCTTTCCTTCCTCTGTTAGGTTCCTGCACTCCATCAAATGAGAATAGGGATTCTTTGGGTCAAATGAGTTCTTCAAAGCCCTGCAGAGGTGCTTGTGTTTTCGCATGACTCTAAATCACCTAAAGAATTGATACCTAAAATCAGTAGGCCTGAAATTGGAGAAACAAAGAAGTATTAAAGGCAGGCTTATTTGTTCACTCCTGGTTCACAGAAACGGTGTCCAGGCTACCCTGACTTTAGGCAAATGAGGGGCAAAGGAGCTGATTTTGGACACTGTCTTGGGCTGCGCCCCTCATGGAAACCTCCAGCCAGAGGTTAAGATGATTGACTATATGGAATAAGATGAGGGGGATGTGGGAGTGTTTTGGTTTTGATTTTGGTCATTTGTGTGGCATTGGAAAAAATGACTGGGTACACGTGGGGTTGAACTCTGGTGTGATTCCCCTTAGAGACTGGGTTTTGGAACTGAACTCAGAGAAGCATTGCCATGAATTTTGTTGGGATTTTAAGAGGCCACGCATGAAAGTCGCTCTTGGAAACTGAGACCTAGGCCCCGGGTGGATTTCCACAGAGGCCTGGGAATCTCAGCAAGGATATCACATGATTTTATTCTTAAAGAAATGGCAGCCATAGTTGAGAGTCAAAACACACATGGACCTCACATTGTAGACCTCAATGGGCCTGGCCTAATGTGACCGTTTGTCCATTCTTTGGGAAGCCGTGCCTGTGTGAGTTCTCCAGAGATTTCATTGAAATGAGCTTCCTCACCATTTAATGTTTGCTGAATGAACTGAAATCCACAGTGCCTCCAACTTCATGCTTGAAAAATGGCTAGATAAATACCATGAAATTTTTGAAATTCCTATGACCAGGTGGCACTGGAGAAACATTGCATGTCCTGTTGCTGATCATGATTATACCAGACAGTGCCTTGACTTACTGAGTTTCATGAAAATGGGGTAGAACAGAGATGCCAGTAAGTTGGAGCCTGCTAAGTAGTGGGTCTAGAGCAGTGGTGGGGAGGTGTTTGATAAAACATCCGTGGTAGGGCCATGTGGGTCTACCATTGGATTCCAAATGGCTTGTAACTGACATGGTGCAGCCAGCAGACCCTTATATGTAAAGGCATCTTGTTACATGGAGAGTTTTCAGAGGAAAATTAAGAATCAGGTTGATATGGACAAGGGGGCAATGGGGCAAGCTGTGAGAGATAGGAGCCTAGTTGGTGCATTCTCTTGCAGACCCTGACCCACCACACGTGACAGAACTCCCTCCAGCACTGTGTCCCAGTTTAGATCCTAGTATTTCGTGAAACAAATACCAAACTCACAGTGCAGCAGCAAAAACACCACAAAAAGTGGAAGAGGACCAAATGGCTTCACAGTCCACACGGGGAGACACTTAGTCCCCAGTGGCCTCAGTTTACCTACAAAGAGAGGATTCAGCACTGCTTCATCTAGTTCATTGGAAATAAGAAACCATGTCCTCCAGGTCACATAGATTCAGACCCAGCTTTGATGGTCTCACTACAAAGGAAGCCAAATCTCCTGAAAACAACATATATTTCAAGTGCAAAACTCAGTGGCAGTTTCTCAAAAAATTTTTAGGCCAGCAGAGCTCCATGTTTGTGGAGTGTTTACCGTGTCCCTTAGTTTTGGAAACTGCTCTACCACCTCCAAGGTTGTGAACTCCTGAGCATTTTCCATTCCAGATATGTATTCACTGATTTTGTAACTCTTCTCCTCTAATTGTGTCTTACTTGGGGTGAAGGTAATGTCAAGGCATTGTTCTGGATGAGAGCAGGAGTATATTTGTGCAGCATATATTTACATACACATTGGATTCATTTTCCAATTTTCCATTCGAAATACTGAATCCCTGACACTAACCCATACCTAGTAGACTCAGACTATTCATCCTAATATAATGGAGAAAATTAACCCAACACAATAGAAATACAAGCACTTCAGAGGAGACATGTTGTATTGTTGGACTTGACATTTGCATTATATAAGGGAGGAGTTATAAATCTAGTCAAATTTTAATTGAAATATTCTCCATGTGTTTTTAAACTTAACAAATATGTGAATTCTTGTTTCCCTTTTCTGTAGCCTATTCACACATGTATATTTATATGCATATATAGAATCCTACCAGGTATCACACGTACATTTTTGTGAGGTGGCTGTCTTGGCAGATACAAATTGTGAGAAGAGTTCACTCCTCCTAAATGCTGTTGGAAATGAAAATTCAACCAATAGGAGAGCGTCCTAGTAGAACAACATTATACATTAACTCATGTTCAGTAAAATAAATATTTTTGCATTTGTGGATGATATATATTTACTGATGAATTCGATTGGCATTTATATTGGTACTTTTTAATGTCTGTGAGTGTTGTGTGTGTGTGTTTGTGTGTGTGTGTGTGTGTATATATAGATATAGATATAGATATAGATATAGATATAGATATAGATATACTCTACAAATTTTTCAAAATATGAAATATATGTGTCTAATATACACTCTCTAAATTCATTCATGTTCATGTATGTGGATTTATAATCAACTTTTCACAAGATGATAATCAGAAATATTCATCCACCTGAAATACATATTTGTTTCCTAGTACTGAAAACTAACTTCAGTGAATGGTGCATACAAATCCTAATTATTCTACAGTAACTGACCCAGTCTAACATCAATGCAAGTAGACTCCTATGGGACATGATATGTAATTTGTCATTCATTTGTATTCGACACTGGTACATTATTATTTCTTCAGTTTTTGCACATCATAAGATATACCTTTGCCAAGGCAGTGACCTCATTCAGTTCCAAAGAATGTGACATACCTCATTTCCTTGGTGATGGAACTCTCTGAACTTTGTATCCAAGGAGCCAGGCACCCAGAGGCAGTCCCAGTCCCAGTCCCAGTGGGCTCACTTGTTTGGATTTACCAAAGATAGAGTCAGTCATTCTTGGTACCTACTGAAGTGAGGATTACCAAATGCCTGGAGAGCTCTGAATAGGGAGCTTTCCTGAGAAAGCAGGTAGTGGCTCTCCACTTTTTCCTTACAACATTACAGAGTTGGCCAAAAAAAACAGATCTGAGAGAGGACAGGCCATTTCGGAAGAACAGAGTATGGCCACCAGTCAGAGGACACTCTGGTTAGTCATACACCTATGGGGAAGGAGGTGCCTTTTTGGGAGTGGGTGTGGGTTTGTGGTTTGTCTCATGTTCTGAAAATAGGTAGGAATGGCGGTTTGTTTGTTTTGGAGTGAACTGTTTCCGGTAAGTCGTTTGAAGAGGTGAGTGTTTCCATGTCTGTGTATCCCACTGTGCCTGTGGTAGTAGACATGAGAAAAGAGAATGCAGCAATGGATGTGTCATGTCTAGTATAAAGCTTCCCAGCATTCATCCTGCCCAATTTATGAATGGAGTGTGGCTTGCCTTATGCACGGGCAACACCTAATACCTTCCTAAGTCCCTGTTTTCTTCCTGAATTCAGGCCACTCTCTAGAATTGGCTCATGGTTATGTGTCCAAGATATGTACCAAATCCAAGGTCTTTGACATGGCCATGTACTGGATACCTGAATGGAATGGCCAGCATCTCAAAAAAATCAGATATCAGTGTGACCAGGAAAGTCTCAGTGGAGATACCCTGCTTTGGGCCTTTTGCTTACCTATTGTTCTGTTGCCCTGAATATCAGGAAGGTCTTTGTCTCATGCAACCCCTTTGTTAAGCCTGAAGAATACAGTTTTCAAATGGAAATGAATGTGCATCACCTCTGGCTCTTTGCTTAATTTCATTGGAAAAGGATGTGTCTGATTCAGGCCCTTTGCCCTGTTTTAGGCTGTGACTTAGATTCTCAGCACCTGATGGAAGTAAAGAAAGATCCCATATGTGCATCTAAACCAAAATGGAAAAACGTTCAATCAATGTGCATGAATTATATTGCCTTCCTTTGTTAGGTTTCTGAAATCCATCATGTCAGAATAGGGATTCTTTGGGTGAAATGAGTTCTTCAAATCTCTGCAGAGGGGCTTGGCTTTTCTCATGACTCCAATTCACAAAAAGAATCTAGACCCCACAGTCAGAGAGCCTCAAATTGGAGAAGCGAAGCAGTATTAAGGGCAGGCCTATTTGATCACTCCTGGTTCACAGGAAGGGTGTCCAAGCCACCCTGACATTCGGCAAATGAGGGGCAAGGGAGCTTATTTTGGACACTGTCTTGGGATGTGCCTCTCATGAAAACCTCCATCCAGATGTTATGATGAGTATCTTTATGGTAGAAGATGAGGGCCATGTAGGAGTGTTTTGGTTATAATTGTGGTCATTTGTGTGGCAGTTGGAAGAGATGACTGGGTAAACCTGGGCTTGAATTCTGCTGTGATTCCCCTTAGAGACTGAGTTCTGGAACTGACCTCAGAGAAGTATTGACATGAATTGTGTTGGGATTTTAGGAGGCCATGAATGAGAATTGCCATTGGAACCTGGGATCAAGGCCCAGAGTGGCTTTCCACAGAACACTGGGAATCACAGCCAAGACTTGGCAGGCATAATTGAGATTCAAAACACCCTTGGACCTTGCTTTGTAGACCTAAATGGGCCTGGCTTCATGTGACTTTTTGGCCACTCTTTGGGTAGACTTGCCTGTGAGAGTGCTCCAGAGATTTCCCTGAAATTAGCTTCCTAACCATTTAATGGTTCCTGAATGAATTGAAACCAACATTGCCTCCAAATGCATCTGTGAAAAAATGCTAGATAATTACCATGAAATTTTAGAAATTCCGATGACCAGCTGGCACTGGAGGACCTTTGATGTCCTGTTGATGATCATGAGTATACCAGACAGGGCCTTGATTGACTGGGTTTCATGAAAATGGTGTAGAACAGAGATGCCAGTAAGTTGGGGCCTGGTAAGTAGTGGGCCTAGAGCTGTGTTATGCAAATGTGTGATAAAACATCTGTGGTGGGGCCATGTGGATCTTCCATTGGCTTCCAAATGGCTGTGACTGACATGGTGCAACCATCACACCCATATATATAAAGGCATATTTTTATATGGAGAGGTTTCAGGGCAATGTTCAGTATCATGTTCTATTGTCAAGGGGGCAAGCTACTTGAGATAGAACCCTGGTTGGTGCATTCTCCTGGAGACCCTGCCAACCACACCTGACAGAACTCCCTTCAGCACTGTGTCCCATTTGAACTCGTTGTATTTCATGAAGCAAATACCAAACTCCCAGTGCAGCAGCAAGAAACACCATGAAAATTGGAGGATGACCATTGGTTTCACAGTCCACACGGGAAGACCCTTAGCCCTCAGTGGCCAAAGTTTACCTACAAAAAGAGAATTCATCACTGCTGCCTCATTTTTATTTGAAAATAAGTAACCATTTCCTCCAGGTCACATAGATGCAGATCCAGCTTTGATGGTTTCACTACAAATAAAGCTAAAGCTCCTGACAACAACATATATTTCAAGTGCCCAACCTCAGAGGCAGATTCTCAAAAAGTCTTTTGGCCAGCAGAGCTCCATGTTTGTGGAGTGTTTACCCTGTCTCTTACTTTTGGAAACTCCTCTACCACCTCCAAAGATGTGAAATCTGGAGCATTTTCCATTCTAGATATGTATTCACAGATTTTCTAACTCTTCTCCTCTAATTGTGTCTTACTTGGGGCGAAGGTAATGTCAAGTTCTGGAGGAGAGTGGGAAGATTTTTCCGTAGCATATATTTGCATACACATTGGATTCAGTGTCCTATTTTCAATTCAAAATACTGAATACCTGACTCTAACCCATACCCTACCAGACTCTGACTACTAATCCTAATATGATGGAGAAAAATAACCCATAAAGAATAGAAATACAAGCAGTACAGAGTAGGCATGGTGTATAGATGGACTTGCCTTTTGCATGATACAGAGTTGGAGTTATAAATCTAGTCAATTGTTTGTTGAAATAGTTGTCCTAGTATTTTTAAGGTTAACAAATATGTGAATTCCTGTCTCCCTTTCTCTGTATTCTTATATGCACATATAGATTCCTATCTGGTACCACACGTACATTCTTGTGAGGTGGCTGACTTGGCAGATACAAATTGTTAGAAGAGATCACTCCTACTAAACCCTGTTGGAACTGAATATTCAACCTATGTGTGAGCTTGCTAGTTGAACAGCATTATACATAAATCCATGTTCAGTAAAATGAATGTTTTTAGATCTGTGGATGGTATATATTTTATAATGAATTTTGATTGACATATATATTGCTACTTTTTTGTCTGTGTGTGTGTTTTATGTATATGTATATATATGTGTATATATATATATGTGTATATATATATATATATATATATATATATATATATATATATATACACACTCTCCAGATTTTTCAAAATATGAAATATATGTGTCTTATATTCACTCCCTAAATTCATTCATGTTCATGTATGTGGATTTATAATCAACTATTCACAAGATTATTCTCAAAATATTCATCCACCTGAAATTTGCCCAATGCTTTCAAATGTCAATCCTATTTGTGACTACATATTTGTTTCTTCCTAAGATTATATATTTAAACTGAACCCTGTTCAAAATGTCTAATCCTATCACACACTTTATACTCTGCCTGATTTTGTAATGTCTCTATTAATTTATGCTTTCCTACATATTTTCCCCACTTCATCATTGTGACTGACTCTTCACTTGTGCTGACATTTACATTCACTCTCTAATCGAAATCCTATTGCTAAGAAACTTTTGTTCCAAATCTTATACTCACCCTTCTTCCTAAACTTACTGACTATCTTCCTAATGCTACAGACTATCCCTTTTTGACTGGATGTTCTCTTCTACATTCAATCATCCAAGTAAACGTGGTGCGAGCTTCAGAGGAGGAGACTACCAACAGGCTATCTCATGCAACATCAAAGGGTTTATTGGGTGTCCAGAATGCTGGGGTTCAGAGCTCACCTGAATAGTGCAGATAGCCCTGAGAATAGCTGAAGTAGAGCTTATATACTTTCCCTGGAGAGAGAAGGGAGGGAATTGTATTGATGTGTCAGGGCGAGTGGGCGGTTTGCATGCAACTGGGAGAGGGAGTACATTCTGCAATTTGGCAGCTGGGGATAGAACATTCTGGGAACAAGTTTTGCAAACATTTCTCAAGATTTCAACAGTGTTCTGTTAAGCATACAGAAAAACAAAATGTGACAAGTACCTATTTTATTAATATTTCATTCCCCACTTCTTCTTCTGGCTAATTTTAATCATAAAAATGATCATTGGAGGGTGTCACATTCAATGTCTGCTAGTGGGGTATTACCATAAGTTTAACTCCTCCAATTTGAGCCTGGAGAAAAGACATTACACGGTTGAGCAAACAGGGTTTTATAGTTAGCAATAATATGAGGATTATTATTGGACCGGCCAGGGTTGATAAAAACGTAGTTAACCGGGGGGACTGTGTGAACCAAGACTCAAGCCACCCTTTTGGGCCCTCTCTCACTTGTTGATGCTCTTCAAGGTGTCTTTTAAATTTACTCATAGATTTTATTACGACTCCAGTATAGTCAGCATAAAAACAACATTCTTCCCTCAATGCAGCACAAAGGCCCCCTTCTCTAATGAAGAGGAGGTCCAACCCTCAACTGTTCTGTAAAACAACTTCAGAGAGAGAGGTTAAAGTTTCATGCAAAACCCTGAAGGAGGTTTCTAATATCTTACTTTTGCTCTATTGCTGCTTCTAATTGGGTCATCTTTTGTGTCCCATGGACAATGCCACTGGTTCCTCTGCCCACCCGTGCAGCAACTCCTATTCCTAATAGGATGGCTAAAGTGAGGGATATATGTTCCCAGTGGAACCGGTTGTATGCCCCCACTATTTGATCCTCAAATGAACCTGCGTCATGATAGAGCACTCTGGGAAACATCTGCACCACTACACAATTTATCACATATCTTGATCATTTCATGAAAACATAAACGATGTTTAAGTATATAGAATTATGCTGTTGTAGGCACTGACAAAGCAAGGCACCTAAGATAGCACTCAAGAGAGGGAAACAGTCCTATTTGGTTGCAACCGGATTCAGAGGGCATTGCTTCTATTGTAATCAATTAATCCCCTGAAACTCAAGTTTAGGTAGTTTCAGAATTTTGTACCCAACATATAAGGGATGGGGCTCAGAAGTTCACAGTCTTCAGAAGTTTAAAAAAGCAGTATTTGTTTCTGTTTTTCCTTCTGTTCTGGGCAAGTTAACTTTTCAAGGACACCTGGGAGGAGGAGAGCTTTTTCTTCCCTTTCTTATTTTCCCCCAGCCAGCTGTTACCATGGAGCGCGGTTGGTAATTTCTTTATCTTAGAAATGTAGCCATCTCTGTGAAGCCCCAGCTGAAGGCCAGAGGACTTGTTCACATATTTTGTGAAAAACTAGTTAGGGGTTGTCTAGCTTAGAAGTACTGAGATTTTTAGCCAGTGGCCAAGTAGAACAGGGCAATACGAAAGAGAAAGTTTATCTACATTAAAGTCTTTATTGGGACTCTTTGGCTGAAAGTTCAAAACTCAGCCATGGTGAAGACTTCTGAAGAAGGTCATTTAAGACTTTTCTGTGTGCCTGGTACAGAGGGGGAAAGACGGGGAAGGTGGGGCTGAGAGCACCTCCGAGGATTTGAGAATGAGGGAAAAGAGAGATGTAAAAGAATAATGCGAAAGGGTATTGGGAATTTCCTAGCAGCAAACTTGAGCAGTAGATCAGGTAGAGCAGAGTGAAAGACGGGAGTGAGGATCCCAAAATCCTGTGAGGGACTTTAAATTTTAGTAACCTGTTTTCAGTGATGACAAAGCAACTTTAAAGGCCAATTATATTACATCTTGGATAAGGGTCTCAGGGCTCTCCTCAGCTCGTTTGAGCATTGGGTTAGCTGGTAAGAGGACCTGGTGGGACCCGGTGAGGGCACTGACAGGAGATGAGAGGAATGAGTCGGTGGAGCGGTACCTATGTACCTGCTACCTCAGCAAGGGGCCGATGGTCTGAGAACTGGTGGAGCTTTGGGTTTCTGATCTAGTTATTGGAGGGGAGAAATCAAGTTGCTGAGATGGGAGTGACATCAGAGGGTCTGGAGCAGAAGGCTGAGGATAATGATCTATTGAAGAAGCATAGTTCAGGATGTGAGTGAGGGAGGGAAAAGGCTTCCACATAGGGGAATTTCCTTTCACTCTTTTGAGCACTTGCAGAAGTTAAAAAGGTCACGCAAAATTTGAGGATCTAGAGACCCATCTGGGTGCCATAGTTTTTGGTTGTCTAATTGGTAATGTGGCCAATGCTGTGTACTGAATTTGATGAAGAATTGGGGTTCCATCAGGCAGCCCCTGTTTGCACACATTTCCATGACATACAGAAAAAGTCGGCTTTTCCCCAACACAGCCATTACTCTTTGTGGTTTTGATAGTCTGCCAGGCAAACTTAGTAATCTAGACTAGCCAATCTGCATCTGGCTCGCGTGTCCCTACATCCATAATATTTGTTTCCATTATCTATGGTACAGAAGGGATTTAATGGTATTTTAGTGGGATCCTCTTCATCAGGGATATCACAATAGGAAATACCTATAGCCAGAGATGGCCACCAGGTCCCTAAGGGGGCTGTATGCGAGATAGACCATACTTCTTTTCCAGTAGGATTTGTGATCAGCCATCACTGCTTAATGGGCTGATGAGGGTTAGGACTACTTGTAGCCAAGGGGAGAGTATATAACCTTATTCACATTGCCAATACACAATTTGAAACTGTTACCAGTCTTTTTCAGTTTCCAGAAAGATTCTGTATAGGCAGCAGGCTTGAGATGAGAGGTATGGATCCAGGAAGTGATTCTGTTTACGTTTACCACTGTAGGTGTTATAATAGCACCTGGTATGGTCCTTTTCAGCGGGGTACCAGGGATGACACCTGATATCATCTTACATAGATGAAATCTCTTACTTGATATGGATGTGGAATCCCCTGGTTCCCAGTTGGGTAGGCAGTGGCCAGCTGTTTTCACAGGTATTACTGAGTTCTTTCAAGATATTTAAGTCTGTCAAGCAAGGGGGTGTGGAAAGGATCTTTAGGTCTTTACAGTTGGGCTTAGGTCCCCTACTGGAGGAGGGCCACCATAAAGAATTTCACATGTGGTAAGGTTACTCAAAGAAACAAAGGGATTTTTTCTTGCATGAAACATTGCATAAGGCAGGAGCATAGTCCAATCTTATGCTGGTCTCTAAGCTTAATTTCGTTTAGGTCTCTTTAATGGTTCTATTCATTCTTTCTACTTGTCTTGAACTCTGTGGTCTATAAGCACAATTTAACTTCCAATTAATCCCCAGGTTCCTGGCTAACCCCTGACTTACCTGGGTCATGAACATCGGTCCATTGTCAGATCCTATTACCGGCTTAGCTTCCTCCAATGGTAGAGAGGCTTAGACAGCAGCAGCGGAATCACTTAGAGTGTGTTGTGTGTTAGGGACGAGGGCAGGGGATAAGGAGGGGGAGAAGAGTCCAGTAGAGTCAAATCTGTGACTCAGGGAGAACAGAGGGTGGAGGAGGAGGAGGTTGAGAGGGTTTGAGAGATCATGGGGGAAGGAGTAGGAGCAGAGGTAGGGGCAAGGAAAGGCTTCACCCCATGGAGGAGGAGATTTGCAGAGGTCCTGCCAAGTTAAGATATATGGCTGTTAATCCAGATGGCTATGTGGCGCTGTCTGAAAGACAATACCTCTGACTTTTTAAATTAATGGGAAGTAGAAAGAACCGTCTAGGGGCCATACGACTCCAAAGATGGGCCATTCTGAGGCACAGAGATTCTGCCAGGTCCAGCGTTTTACTAAAAAAAGAAAGATTCTGAGCCCTTAAGCGGACTTTGGTCCAGTGATCAAGGGTCAGGGACAGAGGCATTGACGTGCTCTGTTCCATAATGAAAGTTCCACAAACAGTAAAAGCAAGGACACATGACACAGATAAGACAAGACCATAAAGACAGGCAATGAACGTCCAACACTGAGAACAGGAATGAGTAGCCGGCAAAACCCAATGGTATGGCAATAACGAATCTAAAAGAAAATATCACTGAGTCGAGAAGACTATTGTTCCTTGATTTCCCGAGTTCTCTGCGGGGTCCTCCAGAGAGGTGCCCTTTGTCTCTGTGACATGTCTCTCAGCCACCCTCGGAGAGAGCCCAGGCTCTTCATCGCCAGCAATTTTGCCAAGCCCTAACAAGAAACCTGAAACCAGAAAGAGGCGCCTTACTTGCTCCGAGAGGAGCCCGTTAGGGTCACTCGTCCTCCACTGCTGGAACTCAGTGGAACCTCAATATGTAAAGGTCAGGCGAGTGTCAGAGGAAGATACTACCAAGAGACTGTCTCATGCAACAGCAAAGGGTTTATTTGTGGTCCAGCATGCTGGAGCTCAGAGCTAAATTAAATAGAGCAGAGACCTCTGAGAACAGCTTAAGCAGAGCTTATATACTTTCCTTGGAGAGGGAAGAGAGGGAAGTTCAGTGATGGGTAAGGGCGAGTGGGCGGTTTGCATGACACCGAGTGAGGGAGTACATTCTGCAGTTCGGCTGTTGGGAACAGTACATTCTAGAACAAGATTAGCAAACATTTCTCAAGATTTCAACAGTGTTTTGTTAAGCATACAGAAAAACAGGAAGTGACAAGTACCTATTTTATTAATTTTATTAACCTTTCACTACCGAACTATGCCTTTTTGACTTGATGTTCCTTCTACATTAATTCATGCAACGTACAAGGTGCTATGCCATTGTATATCGATTTATCTGAGACAACTCTGCAGAACGTAATTCAACACCACGTATCACTATCAAGGGCCCAATGCCCTTCTGGGCTTCAAATCAGACTTAAATTTCTTTTTTCATACATATATTTCACCTATATATTCTTCTACACATAGCAAGTTCCCAATACGATCATTCATCCAGGAAAATGATTTCTAACCCAAATCGAGCATGTTTTTAACCATAACCGGACACTGTTCCCTCAATCTAACTTTACAGAAGAGCAGGGAAGGAGTTGATATTACAATACAGAAATGTAGAAAAACTTCCACCTGCTGAGAACCTCAAAGGTCCATGCAGAAATGATCCCTGGAGAAGATGTAGGAAGCAATAAAGGACCTGAGAGACCAAAAGTCATCTTCCATCGCAAAAAACCCGGTCAGGATAAAAGGTTGTGTCTGAATCAGATTTTTTTTTAATGTAGAGATCATGGACCAAACCAGGCCTGTGTGGAGATCTATTCCTGGGTGCCTTTGGTTGATATACCATTCTAACTTGTGAAAATGTCACAGGAAGTAGGGGCGGCCTCAATCTCTTGGGACCCTTGGAAGCAACAGTTAGGACAAAGTGGCTGCCAAGACAGTGCCCTCATTCAGTTCAGGAAGGAAGTGACCTCACCTCACTTTCTTGGTGATGGAACTCTCTGAACGTGGGATCCAGGAAGCCAGGCACACAGAGCCAGTCCCAGTCCCAGTCCCAGTGGTCTCACTTGTTTGGATTTACCAAGGACAGGGTCAGTATTTTTTGGTACCTACAGATGTGAGGAAGGCCAAATGCCAGGAAAGCTCGGATGCAGGGTTTTTCATGAGAAAGCAGGTAGTAGCTCACCGTTGGCTCCTAAGAAGTTCACAGAGTTGGCCAAGGAGACAAGATCTGAGACAGGAAAGGCCATTTTGGGGGAACATATTATGGCCCACAAGTCAGAGGACACTCTGGATAGTCACAGACCTACTTAGGGGAAGGAGGTGCCTTTGTGGGTGTGGTTGTGGGTTTGTGGTTTTGTCTCATTTTCTGAGAATAGGTAGGACAGTCAGTTTGTTTCATTTGAAGTGGACTGTTTCTAGTAAGTCTTTTCACAGGGCGAGTGTTTCTATGTCTGTGTATTCCACTGTTTCCGTGGTTGTAGACATTAGAAAAGAGAATTCATCAATGGATGTGTCGTGTCTAGTAGAAAGCTTCTCAGCATTCATATTGCCCCGTTTATGAATGGACTGTAGCTTGCCTTATCGATGAGTCACACCTGCTACCTTCCTAAGTTTCTATTTTCGTCCTGAATTCCGGCCAATCTCAAGAATAGGCCCATGGTTTTGTGTCCAAGATATGTACCACCTCCAAGCTCTGTGACATGGCCATGTACTGGATAGCTGTAGGGGATGGCGAGCATCTCAGAAAACTCAGATATCAGTGTGACCAGGAAAGTCTCAGAGGAGAAACCCTGCTTTCGGCCTTTTGCTTACCTATTGTTCTGTTGCCCTGAATGTCAGGAAGGTCTTTGCCTCAGGCCACCCCTTTGTGAAGCCTGAAGAAAACAGTTTTCAAATGGAAATGAATGGGCATACCTGTGGCACTTTCCTTAATTGCTTTGGAAAGGGATGTGTCTGAATCAGGCCCTTGGCCTTGTGTGTGGCTGTGGCTTAGATTCTCAGCACCTGATGGATCTAAAGAAAGTTACCATGTGTGCATCCAAAAGAAAATTCGCCAAAAGAGCAATTATTGGGATGAAGTCTCTCGACTTCCTCTGTAAGGTTCCTGACTTCCATCAAGTGAGAATGGGATCCTTTGGGTCAAAAGAGTTCTACAAAACCTGCAGAGGCTAGCCCATTGTGCTTGGGTTTTCTCATGACTAAAATTCACATAAAGAATCTAAACCCCACAGACAGTAGTCCTCAAATTGGAGAGTTATTAACGGCAGGCCTATTTGATCACTTTTGGTTCACAGGATGGGTGTCCAGGCCACCTTGACTTTAGGCAAATGAGGGGCAAAGGAGCTTATTTGGGACACTGTCTTGGTCTGCACCCCTCATGGAAACCTCCAGCCAGATTATGATGAGTGTCTATATGAAAGAAGATGAGGGCCATATGGGAGGGTTCTTGTTTTAATTGTGGTAATTTGTGTGGTAGTTGGAAGAGATGACTGGGTCCACCAGGGCTTGAACTCTGGTGTGATTCCCCTTAGAGACTGAGTTCTGGAACTGACCTCAGAGAAGTATTGCCATGAATAGTGTTGGGATTTTAGGAGACCACGCATGAGAATCGCTTTTGGAAACTGAGATCTAGGCCCAGGATGGCTTTCCACAGAGCTCAGGGATTCTGAGCCAGGATATCACATGATTTAATTCTTAAAGACTTGGTAGCCATTGTTGAGAGTCCAAACACACATGGACCTCACATTGTATACCTCAATGGGCCTGGATTCATGTGTCTTTTTGGCCACTCTTTGGGAAGGCTTGCCTGTGAGTGTTCTCCAGAGCTTTCATTGAAATGAGCTTCCTCACCATTTAATGGTTCCTGAATTAAATGAAACCCACAGTGCCTCCAACTTCATCCTTGAAAAAATGACTAGATTAATACCATGAAATTTTTGAAATCCCCATGACCAGGTGGCACTGGATAACCTTAAGATATCCTGTTGCTGATCATGAGTATAACAAACAGTGCCTTGATTGACTGAGTTTCGTGAAAATGGTGTAGAACAGAGATGCCAGTAAGTTGGAGCCTACTGGGTAGTGGGCGTAGAGCAGTGGACTATAGGTGTGTAAATAAATATTGTTGGTAGGACCACCTGGATCTTCCATTGGCTTCCAAATCTTGCGACTGACATGGTGCAGGCAGCAGACCTTTATATGTAAAGGCATCTTGTTATATGTAGAGGTTTCAGGGCAATGTTCAGAATCAGGTTGCTATAGTCAAGGGGAAAGCTATGTGGGATAGAAGCCTGGTTCGTACACTCTCTTGCCGACCCTGACCAACCACACATGACAGAACTCCCTCCAGCATTGTGTCCCAGTTTAACATATTGTATTTCATGAAGCAAATACCAAATTCCCAGTGCAGCAGTAAGAAACACCCTGAAAAGTGGAGGATGACCAAATGGCTTCACAGACCACACGGGAAGACACTTAGCTCCCAGTAGCAACAGTTTACCTACAAACGGAGATTTCAGACCTGCTGCCTCATGTTCATTACAAAATAAAGAACCATGTCCTCCAGGTCACATAGATGCAGACCCAGATTTTTGGTGTCACTACAAACGAAGCTAAATCTCCTGACAATTACATATATTTCTTTTTCTTTTTTTAATTAATTTTTATTGTAGGTTGTTCAAAACAGTACATACTTCTTGATATATCAAATTTCACACTTTGATTCAAGTGGGATATGAGCTCCCATTTTTACTCCATATACAGATTGCAGAATCACATCAGTTGCAGAACCATTGATTTACATATTGCCATACATATATTTCTTGTGCCTAACCTCAGAGGAAGTTTCTCAATAAGTCTTTAGGTCAGCACAGCTCCATGTTTCTGGAGTGTTTACCCTCTCCCATACTTTTCTAAACTGTTTTACCACCTCCAGTGTTGTGAACTCCTGAGCATTTTTCATTCCACATATGTATTCACAGGTTTTCTAACTCCTCTCCTCTAATTGTGTCTTACTTTTAGCGATGGTTATGTCAAGGTATTGTTCTGGATAAGAGAGGGAAGATTTTTGTGTATCACATGTTTGCATACACATTAGATCCATTTTCCTATTTTCCATTTGAAATACTGAATCCCTGACACTAACCCATACCCTACTAGACTCTGACTACTAATCCTAATATCATGGAGAAAAAAAAACCTAACTGAATAGAAGTACAGTCCTTTTATAGGAAGCATGGTGTATATTTGTATTTGTCTTCCTCTTTATCAAGAGTATGTGTTTTAAATTTAGTAAACTTTTCATTTTAATATTTCTCCATGATTTTTTAAAGTTATCACATATGTAAATTCCTGTCTCCCTTTCTCTGTATCCTATTCAGCACATGTAATTTTTTTATGCATATACAATATCCTACCTGGTATCACACGTTCAATCTTGTAAGATCACTGACTTTGGAATATAAAAATTGTGAGAAGAGATGACTCTCCCTAAATAATGATGGAACTGAAAATTCCACCTATGGGTGAGCTTCCTAGTGAAAAACACTATACATAAATCCATGTTCAGTAAAATGAATATTTTTGGATTTGTGAATGAATTATATTTCATGATGAATATCGATTGGCATATATATTGCTAAATATTAATGTGTGTGTGTGTGTGCATGTGTGTGTGTGTGGGGGCGTGTGTGTGTGTGTATATTCTACGGATTTTAAAAAAATATGAAAAATATGTGTCTTATTATACACTCCCTAAATTCATTCATATTCATTTATGTTCATTTAAATTCAAATTTTCACAAGATTATTCTCAGTAATATTCATACACCTGAAATATATTTTGGTTTCCTACTACTGAAAACTAAGTTCAGTGGATGGTGCTTAAAAATCCTAATATTTCTACAGTAACTGACCCAGTTTAACATCAATGCAAGTAGATTGCTATGGGACATGATGTGTAATTTGAAGTTCATTTTTACTCAACACTGGTACATTACTATTTCTTCAGTTTATGGACATCATAGGATGTATTTTTTCATCCACAACTTCACAAATTTTTTTGGCATTTGGTTCACTTTCAATTACTTACTACTTCAGAACACATGTATTCCTCCATGTTTCTTTACTGGTCTTTTCACTAGACTTCTTTCTAAACACATTATTTTCGATTCCATAATCATTTTGGAAGCAAAACTCACTCTTAAACCGTAACCCTAATAATACCATTGCATATATAACTCGTTGGAATGATGGTATATATATCAATATAAGATTTCCAATATATTTTCAGATGCAAACTCAATCCATTATTTAATGTTGGATCCAGTTACATACTTTATTCACAATATGGTCTATTCCTGCATCATCTCAATTATCATCAACACAAGGTACACCTATTTGTATCCCCAGTACTAATTTATAAGTTTCCAGAATATTACTCCCCTTTATGGTGGAAGAAATACTTATGTCACCTGATCTACATATACATTTTACCACAGTAGTATTCTGGACACAAAATGCAAAGGTCACACATATGATTGTACCAAAGCCTAAATAGAAAGTGACCATGGATTACTAAAAGCATCTATGTCCAGGGTGCCTACTGCTCTCAAATGTCAATCCTATTGGTTACTACATATTTGTTTCTTCCTAAGATTATATATTTAACCTCAAGCCTGTTGAAAATATCTAATCCTATCACTCACTTTATACTTTTCCTGATTTCCTAATGCCCCTATTGATATCTGCTTTCCTACATATTTTTCCCAGTTCATCATTGTGACTGTCTCTTCACATGTGCTGATATTTACATTCACCCTCTAACTGAAAACCAATTGCTAAAGAACTTTTGGTCCAACTCCGAGACTCACTCTTCTTCCTAAACCTACTGACTATCTTCCTAATCCTACAGACTATCCCTTTTTGACTGGATGTTCTCTTCTACTTTCAATCATCCGAGGTATAGGGTCCTATGCCATTGTATATCGATTTATCTGAGACCTCGGTGCAGAACATAATTCAATCTAAGTATACCAATCAAGGGCCCAATGCCTTTCTGGGCTTCAAATCTTTCCTAGATCTCTGATCTCATACATATATTTCACATTTATATTCTTATAAATATCACAGGTTCCCAATACCATAATTCATCCAGCAGAATGACTCCTAACCCAAATCGAACATGCTATTAACACTAACCATACACTGTTCCCTCAATCTCACTTTACAGAAGAGAAGGGACAGAGTTGGTCTTAAAATCCAGGAAGGTAGGGTATCATCCACCAGCTGAGAACCTCAAAAGTCCCTGCAGAAATAATCCCTTGAGTAGGTGTAGGCAGGTATGAAGGATCTGAGAGAGCAAAAGTCATCTTCCATGGCAAACAACCTGGTCAGGTTGAAGGGATGTGTCTGAATTAGCCTCTCTCTTCCTAATGTAGAGAAGATGGACCAAACCATGGCTGTGTGGAGAGCTGTTCCCCGGTGCCTATGGTTGATATACCATTCTAACTTATGAATGAGTCACAGCAAGTAGAGGCAGACTCCATCTTTTGGGAACCTTGGAAGAAACTGTTAAAACAAAGTGGTTTCCAAGGCAGTGACTTCATTCAGTTCTTGAAGGAAGTGACCTCACCTTACATTATTGGTGATGAAAGTCTGTGATCTTGGGATCCAGGAAACCAGGCACACAGAGTCAAACCCACTCCATGTCCCAGTGGGCTCACTTGTTTGGATTTAACAAGACAGAGTCACTCTTTCTTGGTACCTACTGATGTGAGGACAGCCAAATGCCTGGAAACTATGAAGACTGGCCTTTCCAGAGAAAGCAGGTAGTTTCTCACCACGGGCTCCTGACAACTTCACAGAGTTTGCTAAAGAGACCAGATCGGAGACAGGACACGCCATTTTTGGGGAACATAGTATGGCCCACAAGTCAGAGGACACTCCGGATAGACACAGACCTACTTGGGGGAAAGAGGTGCCTTTTTGGGTGTGAGTGTGAGTTTGTGGTTTTGTCTCATGTTCTGAGAATAGTTAGGAAAGCGGGTTTGTTTGTTTTGGAGTGGACTGTTTCTAGTAAGTCCTTTGACAACGTGAGTGTTTCTGTGTCTATATATCATACTGTGTCCGTGATTGTAGACAGTAGAAAAGAGAATGCATCAATGGATGTGTCCTGTCTACGAGAAAGCTTCAAAGCATTCATCCTGAGCAATTTATGAATGGACTGCAGCTTGCCGTATGGATGGGCAACTCCTGGTATCTTTCTAAATTCCTGTTTTCTTCCTGAATTCTGGACACTCTCCAGAATACGCTCATGATTTTGTGTCCAAGATATGTACCACCTCAATCTCTGTGACATGGCCATGTACTGGATAGCTGATGGGAATGGTGAGTATCTCAGAAAACTCAGATATTAGTATGCCCAAGAAAGTCTCAGTGGAGAAACCCTGCTTTGGGCCTTTTGCTTACCTATTCTGTTGCCCTGAATGTCAGGAAGGTCTTTGCCTCAGGCCACACTTTGTGAAGCCTGAAGAAAATAGTTTTCAAATGGAATTGAATGGTCATTACCTGTGCCTCTTCGGTTAATTGCTTTGGAAATGGATGTGTCTGAATCAGCCTCTTGGCCCTATGTGAGGCTGTGGCTTAGATTCACAGCACATGATGGGTCTAAAGAAAACTCCCATGTGTGCATCCAAAACCAAAATGGACAAAAGAACTGTCATGGTGGATAGAGTCTCTCGCCTTCCTCTGTAAGGTTCCTGACCTCCATTAAGTGAGAATAGGGATCATTTGGGTCAAGTGAATTCTTTAAAGTTCTGCAGAGGCTATCCCATAGGTTCGTGGGTTTTCTCATGACTCCAATTCACATCTATGTTTACAGAAGAGCAGGGACAGTGTTGGTCTTACAATACAGGAATGCAGTGGATCTTCCATCTGTTGAGAACCTCAAAGCTCCATGCAGAAATGATCTCTGGAGAAGATGTAGGCAGCTATGTAAGACCTGAGAGAGCAAAAATCATCTTCCATGGCAAACAACCTGGTCAGGATTAAGGGTTGAGTCAGAATGAGCCTATCTCTTCTTAATGTAGAGAAGATGGACCAAACCCGGCCTGTGTGGAGAGCTGTTCCCTTTTGCCTACGGGTGATATACCATTCTAACTTGTGAAAGTGTCACAGGAAGTAGGGGCAGCCCTCATCTCATGGGACCATTGGGAGCAATTGTTATGACAAAGTGGTTGCCAAGGCAGTGATCTCATTCAGTTCCTGAAGGACGTGATCTCATCTCACTTCCATGGTGATGGAACTCTCTGAACTTGGGATACAGAAAGCCAGGCACCCAGAGCCAGTCTCAGTTCTAGTCCCAGTGGTCTCACTTTTTTGGATTTACAAAGGACAGAGTCAGTCTTTCTTGATACCTACTGATGTGAGGATGGCCAAATGTCAGGAAAGCTCGGAAGAGGGGCTCTTCCTGAGAAAGCAGATAGTGGCTCACTCCTGGCTTCTAACAACTTCACATTGTTGGCCAAGAAGACCAGATCTGAGACAGGTCAGGACATTTCGGAGGATCATAGTATGGCCCATCAGTCAGAGCACACTCCGGAGAGTCACAGACCTATTTGGGGGAAGGAGGTGCCATTGCGGGTGTGGGTTTGTGGTTTTGTCTCATGTTCTGAGAATAGTTAGAAAAGGCGGTTTGTTTGGTTTGGAGTGAACTGTTTCTAGTAAGTCGTTTGACAATGCAAGTGTTTCTATGTCTGTGTATCCCACTGTGTCCGTGCTTGTAGACATTAGAAAAGAGAATGCATCAATGGATGTGTCCTGTCTCATAGAAAGCTTCCCAGCATTCATCCAGCACAATTTATGAATTGAATGCGGCTTGCCTTATTGATGGGCGATACCTGCTACCTTCCTAAGTTGCTGTTTTCTTCCTGAATTATGGCCAATCTCCAGAATAGGCTCATGGTTTTGTGTCCAAGATATGTACTACCTCCAAGCTCTGTGACATGGCCATGTACTGGATAGCTGAATGGAATGTCGAGCATCTCAGAAAACTCAGATATCAGTGTGACCAGTAAAGTCTCAGTGGAGAATCCCTGCTTTGGGCCATTTGCTTACCTATTGTTCTGTTGCCCTGAGAGTCAGGAAGGTCTTTGTCTCAGGCCAACCCTTTGTGAATCCTGAAGGAAAGATTTTTCAAATGGAAATGAATATGCTTTACCTTTGGCTCTTTCCTTAATTGATTTGGAAAGAGATGTGTGTGAATCAGCCTCTTGGCCCAGTGTGATTCTTTGACTTAGATTCTCAGTACCTGATGGATCTAAAGAAAGATCCCATGGGTGCATAAAATCCAAAATGGCAAAAAGAGCAGTCATTGTTGATGAAGTATTTTGCCTTCCTCTGTAAGGTTCCTGAATTCCATCAAGTGAGAATAGGGATCTTTTGGGTCAAATGAGTTCTTCAAAACTATTCAGAGGCTATCCAATAGGTGCTTGAGTTTTCTCATCTTTCCAATTCACATAAAGAATCTGTACCCGACACTCAGTAGGACTCAAATTGGAGAAGCAGAGCAGTATTAAGGGCAGGCCTATTTGATCACTCCTGGTACACAGGAAGGGTGTACAGGCCACTGGAAATTTAGGCAAATGAGGGGCAACAGAGCTTATTTTGGACACTGTCTTGGGCTACGCTAATGCTATCAAATGTCAATCCTATTGTTGACTTCATATTTGTTTTATCCTAAGCTCATATATTCATCCTCAACCCTGTTGAAAATATCTAATCCCATCACTCACTTTATTCTTTTCCTGATTTCCTAATGTCTCTATTGATATCTGCTTTCCTACATATTTTGCCCTGTGCATCATTGTGACTGACTCTTCACTTGTGTTGACGTTTACATTGACTCTCTAACCAAAACCCTATTGCTAAAGAACTTTTGTTCCAAATCCTATACTCACTTTTCTTCCTAAACTTACTGACTATCTTTCTAATCCAACTGACTATAACTTTTTGAATGGTTGTTCTCTTCTACATTCAATTATCCAAGTACAGTTCAGGTTTCTATTCAACCGGGTGAGGGAGTAGATTCTGCAGTTTGGCAATTGGGGACAGCACATTCTGGCAACAAGATTAGCAAAGAGTTCTCAAGATTTCAACAGTGTTTCGTTAAGTGTACAGAAAAACAGGAAGTGACAAGTACATATTTTATTAACCTTTCATTCCCCACTTCTTTTTCTGGCTACTTTTAATCATAAAAGTGATCTTTGTGGGGTGTCACATTCTATGTCTGCTAGTGGGGTATTACCATAATTTTAATTTGTCCAATTTGAGCTTGGAGAAAAGAAATTACATGGTTGAGGAAACAGGGTTTTATAGTTAGTAATACTATGAGGATTATTATTGGACCGGCCAGGGTTGATAAAAACGTAATTAACCAGGGGGACTGTGTAAAAAAAGACTCAAACTACCATTTTGTGCCTCTCTCTCTCGTTGTTGCTCTTCAAGGCATCTTTTTAATTTACTCATAGATTTTTTTACAACTCCAGTATTGTCGACATAAAAACAACATTCTTCCCTCAATGAAGCACAAAGGCCCCCCTCTGTCATGAAAAGGAGGTCCAACCCTCGACTGTTCTGTAAAACAACTTCAGAGAGAGAGGTTAAAGATTCCTGCAAAGCTGTGATGGAGGTTTCTAAAATCTTTAAGTTTTGATCTATTGCTTCTTCTAATTAGGTCACTTGTTGTGTCCCATGGACCAGAGCAGTGGTTCTTGTGCCCAACCCTGCAGCAACTCCTATTCGTAATAGAATGGCTAAGGTGAGGGACATATGTTCCCAGCGGAACCGGGTTGTATGTCCCCCTCTTTGATCTTCAGATGAACCTGCGTCATGATAGAGCACTCTGGGAAACATCTGCACCATTTCACAATTAATCACATCTGTTGACCATTTCATGAAAACATAAACAATGTTTAAGTATATAGAATTATACTGTTGTAGGGACGGACAAGGCAAGGCACCTAAGATAGCACCAAAGACACGGAAACAGTCTTTTTTGGTTTCAACCAGATTCAGAGGGCATTGCTTCTGTTGTAATCAATTAATCCCCCGAAACCCAAGTTACGTAGTTTCAGAATTTTGTACCCAACACGTAAGGGAAGGGGCTCAGAAGTTCACAGTCTGCAGAAGTTCACAAAAAGCAGTTTTTGTTTCTGTTTTTTCCTCAGTTTGGGCAAGTTAACTTTTCAAGGACACCTGGGTGGGGGTGTCTTCCCTTTCTTTTTTTCCCCCTTCCAGCTGTTTCCATACAGCCCAGTTTGTAACTTCTTTATCTTAGAAATGTAGCCATCTCTGTGAAGCCCCAGCTCAAGGCCAGAGGACTTTTTTTCAAATATTTTGTGAAAAACTAGTAAGGGTGTGTCTAGATCAGGAGTGCTGAATTTTTTAGCCAGTTGCCAAGGAGACCAGGGCAACACAAAAATAGGAAGTTTATCTACAGTGAACTCTTTTATAGGGACTCTTTTGCTGAAAGTCCTAAATCAGCCATGGTGAAGACTTCTGGAGAAGGTCAGTTAAGACTTTTCTGTGGGCCTGGTACAGAGGGGGAAAATTTGGAAGGCAGGGATAAGAGCAGCTCTGTGGATCTGAGAATGAGGAAGGAGAGATGTAAAAGAATATTGGGAGAGGGCTTTGGGATCTTAATAGCAACAAAAACTTGAGCAGTAGAACAGATAGAACAGAGGGGGAGACGGGAGTGAGATTCCAAAAAGCCTGTGAGGGACTTTAAATTCTTAGTAACCTGTTATTAGTGATGACAAAGCAACATTAAAGGCCATTTTCATTACATCTTGTATTAGGGTCTGAGGATTCTTCTCAGCGGGTTTGAGCTTTGCATTAGGTGGTAAGAGGACTGGGTGGGACCCGGTGCGGGCACTGACAGGAGAGGAGAGGAGTGAGTGAATGGAGTGGTACCTCAGTACCTGCAACCTCAGCAAGGGAGCAATGGTCTGAGAACCAGTCGAGATTTGGGTTTTTGATCTAGATATTGGAGGGGAGAAATCAAGTTGCTGAGGTGGGAGTGACAGCAGAGAGTCTGGAGCACAAGGCTGAGGGTGAGCATCTATTGGAGAAGCATAGTTCAGGATGTGAGCAAAGGAGAGAGAAGGCCTCCACATAGCGGAATCTCCTTTCACCCTTTTGAGCACTTGCAGAAGTTAAAAAGGTCACACAGAATTTGAGGATCTAGAGACCCCTCTGGGGGCCATCGGTTTTGGTTATCTAATTCGTAATATGGCCAATGCTGTGTACAGAATTTGATGAGGAGTTTGGGTTCCATCTGACAGTCCCTGTATGCTCACATCCCCATGACTTACAATAGAAGTCTGCTCTCCCCCCCCACAGCCGTGACTGTTTGTGGCTTTGATAGTCTGCCGGGCAAACATAGTAATCTAGGCTAGCCAACCTGCATCTGGCTCATGTGTCCCTACATCTATAATGTTTGTTTCCATTATCTATGGTACGGAAAGGATTTAATGGAATTTCAGTGGGATCCTGTTAATCAGGGATATCCCAATAGGAAAGACCTATAGCCAGCTGACAAATGACTGGGTGGAGAGATGGCCACCAGGTTCGTAAGCTGGCTGTATTCGAGATAGGCCATACTTCGTGTCCAGTAGGATTTGTGATCAGCCATCGCAGCTTAAGGGGCTGATGAGGGTTAAGACTACTGGTCGTCAAGGGGAGAATAAATATCTTCCAGGATCTTCTTTACAACCATTTGCAATGTTTCTTTTTTCTTCTTTTTTATTTCTTTTTTTTTTTGTGTGTGTGGGGAAGGCTTCAATACATCCTGAAAATGTATGTTCAAAGACTAGGAGTTATTTAAGTCCATACCTTACTGGCTTAATTTCAGTAAAGTCCACTTCCCAGAAATGTCCTCGTCTGGTTCCTCATAGGTGCTTTCCTGCAGGAAGCTTGGAAGTGTAATCTTTAACCAATTAATGGACCTGACAGGCTTTTGTTACCCATTCAGTTATTTCCTTTTGCTGTGAGTAGGTTAGTGGAAAACTGTGTTCTTGATCCTTCACGAATGAATGCAGTTTCTTTGAACAAAGGTGAGTGAGTTGATGAACATTTGCTACTGACATAGTTAGAGCCATGATTATAGGAGTAGTTACTGAAGGATTAAAAAATTCCACTTGGGGGCCTTCAGGGTTAAAAGTTATTTTGGCCCAGAGCTTGGTGAGCAGAACTCTGCCCATCAATGGGGCCAGGGATTACTAGGAAGGAGTGATGGATTTTTCCTTTTCCCTGGTCCATGGTCCTCGTAGTTGTCAAAGCCCGATATTTACTTCTGTTAGACTCTTGAATTAGAGACCTTTTATTCGGTAGAGGGCCCAATGGGCCTGACGGGCTGAGTATATTTCCCCTGCATCTACTTCAAAGTTTATTGTGTTCCCCTCCACTTCAAAAGTTACCTTGAGGTCAGGGAGAGGATCTGAGCCCGGACTTTCTTAGTATTACTCCAGAGTCAGAATATCTGGCTGGCATGGCTGTCTCTTTCTAGGGCACTCTTTGGCCCAGTGTCCTTTTTCTTTAGAGTTGGCACATTGATCTGAGGCCAGGGGTGGCCTCTAGTGTGTGCCCAGGTATCCCTTCCTGTCTCTCTGTTTCTTAATTTCTGGCCTATTTGTTGTTGTGACCAGGACCTTAGTCAATGCCTTAGTCTGTCTTTTATTTCTTTTATCCTCACTCAGCTCCCTTCTCTTCCTCAGTTTCTTTCTTAAAGTATACCTTCTCGGGTTCTCTGACTAAATCCCTCAAAGTCATATCTTGTAATCCATCTAAGCATTGTAACTTTCTTTTAATATCCAGGGCAGCTTTCCCAATAAAGGCCATTGTGACAGATGCCTTTTGATCCTCTGCCTGAGGATCGAAAGGAGTATGTCTCTTATATACCTACATAATTATCTCTAGGAACATAAAGGGAGATTCATCAGGCCCTTAAATAATCTCTCTTACCTTGGCCAAATTAGTTGGTCACCTAGCGGCCACTAAGATACCCACTATTAGAGCCCGGCGATAAGTGGACAGATGCTCCCTACCTTCAAAGGTGTTGGGGTCCCAGTTGGGTCATTTCAAGAGAAAGCCGGCTTTGAATATATTGGGAAGTTTTGTCGGTCACGCATTTGGTCCGAGGATACTTTTTTCTAGCATCCAGGAGGATTCTCTTTTGTTCCTCTGTCATGAAGAGAGTCCCTAGGAGTTGTTGGCAGTCATCTCAAGTAGGTTGGTGTGAAAACATCAATGACTTCACCAGACCTGAGAGCCAGGTTGGGTCCTCGGTAAAAGGAGGATTGTTATTTTTCCATTTATATAGGTCTGAAGAGGAGAAGGCCAATACTGGTAGGCTTGCATTTTTTCCCTATGGCCATCGTCAATCATTGGTCCTTAGGGATGGAGGGAAGCAACACGGGAGTTCCAGGGTTTTCAATCATTTGCCACCAGCGAGTTCCTTTAGCAACTCCAGCTTCCTCCAGGGGAGGAGGGGCTGTGTGTGACGCAGGGGAGTTATCTGGAGGGCCCTGGGCTGGCTTAGCTTCCTCCAATTGCGGAGAGGCTGAGTCAGCAGCTGGAGAATCACTTAGAGGGTGTTGGGGGTTGTGGGACAAGGGTAGAAGATAAGGAGGGGAACGAGAGTCCAGTAGAGTCAAATCTTGTGACTCAGGGAGAACAGAGGGTGGAGGAGGAGGAGGAGCAGAGGGGTTGAGAGATCGTGGGGGAAGGAGTAGGAACGGGGACACAGCAAGGAAAGGCTTCACCCACGGAGGAGGAGATTTGCAGAGGTTTTGCCAAGTTAAGGTATATTCCTGTTTATCAGTATGGCTATGTGGCCCTGGCTGTAAGACAATATCTCTGTCTTTTTAAATTAGTGGGAAGTAGAAAGATCCTTCTAGGGGCCATCAGAATCCAAAGGTGGGCCATTCTGTGGCACACAGAGTCTGCCAGGTCCAGCGTTTTACTGAAAAAGAAACATTCTGACCCCTTAAGCGGACTTTGGTCCATAGATCAAGGGTCAGGGACAGAGGCATTGAAGTGATCTGTCCCATAATGAAAGATACACAAACAGTAAAAGCAACGACACAGGACACAGACAAGAGAAAACAATAAAGACAGGCAATGGACGTCCAACACTGAGACCAAGACTGAGCAGGTGGCAAAACCCGATGGGCTGGCAATACCGAATCTGAAACAAAGTATCACTGAGTCGAGGAGACTATTATTCCTCGATTCCCGAGTCCTCTGTGGCGTCCCCCAGGGACTTGGCTTGTGGCTCTGTGACATGTCTGCCAGCCACCATCAAAGAGAGCTCACACACTTCATCGACAGCCATTTTGCCAAGCCCTAACATGAAACCTGAAACCAGAAAGAGGTGCCTTACTTACCCTGAGAGTAGCCCATTGGGGTCTCTCGTTCACCACTGCTGGATTTCGGTGGAACCTCCATATATAAATATCGGAAGAGCATTGGGGGAAGAGACCACCAAGAGACTCTCTCATGCAAAAACAAAGGGTTTATTGGGGGTCCAGCATGCTGGGGCTCAGAGCTCATTTGAATAGAGCAGAGAACCCTGAGAACAGCTTAAGCAGAGCTTATATACTTTCCTTGAAGAGGGCAGGGAGGAAAGTTTATTCATGGGCCTGGGCGGGTGAGCAGTTTGCGTGCAACTGGGTGAGGGAGTACATTCTGAAGTTTGGCAGTTGGGGACAGCACATTCTGGGAAAAAGATTAGAAATCACTTCTCAAGATTTCAACAGTGTTTTATTAAGCATACAGAAAAACAGGAAGTGACAAGAATCTATTTTATTAACATTTCACTACCAACTATACTTTGCCAGATTTCCTAAAGTCTCTATTGATATCTGCATTCCTACATATTTTCCCCAGTTCATCATTGTGATTAATTCTTCACATGTGCTGACATTTACATTCACTCAATACCCGAAACCCTATAGCTAAAGAACTTTTGGTCCAAATCCTATACTCACTCTCCTTTATAAACATACAGACTATCTTCCTAATACTACTGACTATCCATTTTGACTGGAAGTTCTCTTTGAAAATCAATCATCCAAGTTACAAGGTCCTATGCTTAATACCCAATCAAGGGCCCAATGCCCTTCTGGGCTTCAAATCTTACCTAGATTTTTGTTTTCAGATTCATATATTTTAGCTATATATTCTTGAAAATATCGCAGGTTCCCAATACCATTATTCATCCAGCAGAATGATTTCTATTCCAAATCAAACCTGTAATTAACCCTAACCATACACTGTTCCCTCAATCTAACTTTAGAGAAGAGCAAGGACAGAGTTGGTCTTAAAATACAGGAATTTAGGGGATCTTCCAACTGCTGAGAAACTCAAAGGTCTATGCGCAAATGATCCCTAGAGAAGTTGTAGGCACCTATGAAGGAACTGAGAGAGCAAAAGTCATCTTTCATTGCAAACAACCTGGTCAGCATGAAGGGATGTGTCTGAATCAGCCTCTCTCTTCTTTATGTAGAGAAGAAGGACCAAACGAGGCCTCTGTGGAGAGCTGTTCCCGGTTACCAATGTTTGATATACCATTCTAACTTGTGAAAGTGTCAAAGGAATTAGGGACAGCCTCCATTTCATGGGACCTTTGGAAGCAAATGTTAGGACAACGTGCTTGCCAAGGCATTGACCTCATTCAGTTCCTGAAGGAAGTGACCTCACCTCACATTCTTGGTGATGGAACTCTCTGAACTTGGGATCCAGGCATCCAGGCACACAAATCTAGTCCCAGGCCCAGTCCCAGTGGTCTCACTTCTTTTGATTTACCAAAGACAGAGTCAGTCTTTCTTGGTATCTACTGATGTGAGGATGGCCAAATGCCAGGAAAGCTCTGAAGAGTGGCCTTTCCTGAGTAAGCAGGAAGTGGCTCACCGTTGTCTCCTGACAACTTCACAGAGTTGGCCAAGGAAACCAGATCTGAGACAGAACAGGCCATTTGATGGGAACATAGTACGGCCCACCAGTCAGAGGTCACACCCGATAGTCAGAGACCTACTTTGGGAAAGGAGGTGAATTTGTGGGTGTGAGTGTGTGTTTGTGATTTTGTCTCATGTCTGAGAATAGGTAGGAAAAGCAGTTTGTTTGGTTTGGAGTGGACGATTTCTAACAAGTGATTTGACAAGGCGAGTGTTTTTATGTCTGTGTATCCCACTGTGTCCATGGTTGTAGACATTAGAAAAGAGAATGCATCAAAGGATGTGTTTAGGCTAGTAGAAAGCTTACCAGAATTCTTTCTGCCCAATGTATGAAAGGAATGCGGCTTGCCTTATGGATGGGTAACACCTGCTATCTTCCTAAGTTCCTGTTTTCTTCCTGAATTCTGGCCACTCTCCAGAATAGGCTCATGATTTTGTGACCAAGTTTTGTACCACCTCCAAGCTCTGTGACATGGCCATGTACTGGATAGCTGAAGGGAATGGCGAGCGTCTCAGAAAATTCAGATATCAGTGTGACCAGGAAAGTCTCAGTGGAGAAACACTGCTTTGGGCCGTTTGCTAACCTAATGTTCTGTTGCCCTGAATGTCAGGAAGGTCTTTGCCTCATGCCACCCCTTTGTGAAGCCTGAAGAAAACAGTTTTCAAATGGAAATGAATATGGATCACCTGTGGCTCTTTGCTTAATTGCTTTGAAAAGGGATGTGTCTGAATCAGCCTCTTGGCCCTGTGTGAGGTTGTGGCTTAGATACTCAGCACGTGGTGGATGTAAAGAGAGATCCCATGTGTGCATCCAAAACCAAAATGGAGAAAAAGCAGTCCTTGTGGATGAAGTCTGTCGCCTTTCTCTTTAAAGTTCTTGAACTCCATTAAGTGAGAATAGGGATCCTTTGGGTCAAATGGGTTCTTCAAAGACCTGCAGAGGAGCTTGTGTTTTCTCATGACTGCAAATCACATAAAAATATATACCTGACACTCAGTTTTCCACAAATTGGAGAAGCATAGAAGTATTAACGTCTAGCATATTTGATCACTCCTCTTTCACATGAAGGGTGTCCAGACCACCCTGAATTTACGCCAATGAGGGGCAAGGGAGTTATTTTGGACACTCTCTTGGACTCCGCCACTCATGGAAACCTTCAGCCAGAGGTTGTGATTAGTGTCTATATGGAAGAAGATGAGGGCCATATGGGAGGGTTTTGGTTTTAATTTTGGTCATTTGTGTCCGGTTGGAAGACATGACTGGGACCACCTGGGCTTGAACTCTGGTGTGATTCCCCTTAGAGACTGAATTCAGAGAAGTATTGCCATGAATTTTGTTGGGATTTTAGGAGTCCACCCATGAGAATCACCATTGAAAACTGAGATCTAGGCCCAGGGTGGCTTTCCACAGAGCCCTGGGTATCTCAGCCAGAAGATCACATGATTTAATTCTGAAAGACTTGCCAGCCATTGTTGAGAGTCACAACACCCATGGCCTGGGTTCATGTGACATTTTGGCCACTCTTTGGGAAGCCTTGCCTGTGAGTGTTCTACAGAGCATTCATTGAAATGAGCTTCCTCACCATTTAAAGGTTCCTGAATGAATTGAAACCCACAGTGCCTGCAACGTCATCCTTGAAAAATGCCTAGATAAATACCATGAAATATTTGAAATTCCCATGACCAGGTGGCACTGGAGAAACTTTGGATGTCCTGTTGCTGATCGTAAATATGCAAGACAGTGCCTTGATTGAGTGGGTTTCATGAAAATGGTGTAGAACAGAGATGCCAGTATGTTGGAACCTGCTGAGTAGTGGGCCTAGAGCAGTGGTAGGCAGGTGTGTGATAAAAAATTTGTGGTGGGGCCATGTGGATCTGCCATTGGATCCCAAATGGCTTGTGACTTACATGGTGCAGCCAGCAAACCCTTCCATGTAAAGGCTTCTGGTTATATGGAGATGTTTCCGGGCAATGTTTAGAATCAGGTTACTATGGACATGGGGCCAAGCTATGTGGGATAGAAGCCTGGTTGGTGCATTCTCCTGCAGACCCTGACCGACCACACATGAAAGAATTGCCTCCAGAACTGTGTCCCAGTTGAACTTCTTTTATTTCATGAAGCAAATGCCAAAGTCCCAGTGCAGCAGCAAGAAACACCACGAAAAGTGGAGGATGACCAAATGGCTTCCCAGTCCACATGGGAATACCCTTAGCCCCCAGTGGCCACAGTTTACTTACAAAGAGAGAATTCAGCACTGCTGCCTCATGTTCATTGGAAAATAAGAAACCATGTCCTCCAGGTCACATAGATGCAGACACAGCTTTGATAGTCTCACTAAAAAGAAGCTAAAGCTCCTGACAACAACATATATTTCAAGTGCCCAAACTCAGAGGCAGTTTCTCAAGAAGTATTTAGGCCAGCAGAGCTCCATGTTTATGGAGTGTTTACCCTGTCCCATACTAGGGAAACTCCTCTACCACTTCCAAGGTTGTAAACTCCTGAGCATATTATTCACAGATTTTATTACTCTTCTCCTCTAATTGTGTCTTACTTTGGGCGAAAAAAATGTCAATGAATTGTTCTGGATGAGAGTGGGAAGATTTTGTTTAGCACATATTTGCATACACATTGGATTCATTTTTCTATTTTACATTTGAAATACTGAATCCCTGACACTAACACATGCCCTGCTAGATTCTGAATACTAATCCTAATATAATGGAGAAAAATTACGGAAACAGAATAGAAATACAAGCAGTTCAGAGGAGGCATGTTGTATACTTGGACTTGCCTTTTGCATTATATAGGGTAGGAGTTATAAATCTAGTCAATTTTTTGTTGAAATAGTTTTCCATGTGCTTTTAAAGTTAACAAATATGTGAATTCCTGTCTCCCTTTCTCTGTATTCTATTCAGCACATGTATTTTTATATGCACATATAGAATCCTACCTGGTATCACACGTACATTCTTGTGAGTTACATGACTTGGCAGATACAAAGTGTGAGAAGAGATCACTCCTCTTCTGTTTGACCTGAAAATTCAACCTACGGGTGAGCTTCCTAGTTGAAAAAAGTTATACATAAATCCATATCCAGTAAAATAAATATTTTTGGATGTGTGGATGATTCATATTTCACGGTGTAATTCAATTGGCATATATATTGCTAATTTTTAAAATCTGTGTGTGGATATATATATATATATATATATATATATATATATATATATTCTCTCCAGATATTTCAAAATATTTAATATATGTGTCTTATTATACACTCCCTAAATTCATTCATGATTATGTATGTGGATTTATAATCAACTTTTCACAAGATTATTCTCAGAAATATTCATTCACCTGATATACGTATTTTTTTCCTAGTATTGAAAACTAACTTCAGTGAATGGTGCATATAAATCCTAATATTTCTACAGTAACTGATCCATTTTCACATCAATGCAAGTAGATTCCTATGGGACATGATAAGTATTTTGAAGTTCATTTTTATTGAAAACTAGTACATTACTATTTCTTCAGTTTATGCACATTATTGGATATATATTTCATCCACAAGTTCACAAATTTATAGGCATTTATTTCACTTTCAATCACTTTCTGCTTCAGAAAACACGTCTTCCGCCATGTTTCAAACTGGTCTTTTCATGAGACTTCTTTCCAAACACATTATTTTTGATTTCCATAATCACTTTTGAAGCAAAACTCACACACTCTTCATGATAAACCATAACCCTAGGATTACAATTAGACGTATAACTAGTTGTTATGAATGATTATATATCAATATATGATTTCTTTTGTATTTTCAGATATCAATTCAATACATTATTTAAAGTGGAAGCAGTTATATTATTTATTAACTGTATGGTCTATTCATGCATTATCTCTATATTCATAGACACAGGGTACACCTATTTTTACCCTCAATACTAATTTATACGTTTTCAAAATATTCCTCAAAAAATGGTGGAAGAATTACTCATGTCCCCTGATCTATATATACATTTTATCACAGTAATATTCTGGACAAAAAAATCAAAGGTCACCCTTAAGGTTGTACCAGAGCCTAAATGGAAAGTGAGCATGGATTACTAAAACCTTCCATGTCCAGGTGGCCTAATGCTCTCAAATGTCAATCTTATTGGTGACTACATTTTTGTTTCTTCCTAAGATTATATATTCAACCTCAAGCCTGTTGAAAATGTCTAATCCTATCACTCACTTTATACTTTGCCTGATTTAGTAATGTCTCTATTTATATCTATTTTCCTACATATTTTCCCCTGTTCATCATTGTGACTGACTCTTCACTTGTGCTGACATTTACATTCACTGTCTACCTGAAACCCTATTGCTTAAGAACTTTTGGTCTAAATCCTATTCTCACTCTTCTTTGTAAACCTACTGACTATCTTTCTAATCCTACCGACAATCCCTTTTTGAGTGGGTGTTCTATTCGACATTCAATCATCCAAGGTACAAGCTCCTATGCCATTGTATATAGATTTATCTGAGACATTTTTGCAGAAAATAATTCAAAGCTAAGTGTGCCAATTAAGGGCCCAATGCCCTTCTGGACTTCATATCTTCCCTAGATTTCTGTTTTTATACTTATATTTCACCTATATATTCTTGTAAGTATCATAGTTTCCCAATACCATTATTCGTCATGCAGAAGGATTCCTAACCCCAAATTGAACATGTTACTAACCCAAACCATACACTGTTCTCTCAATCGAACTTTACAGAACAGCAGGGACAGGGTTGCTCTTAAAATACAAGAATGTAGGGCATGTTCCACCTGTTGAGAACATCAAAGGTCCATGCAGAAATGATCCCTTGAGAAGATGTAGGCAGCTACGGAAGACCTGAGAGAGAAAAGTCATCTTCAATGGCAAACAACCTTGTCAGCATGAATGGATGTGTATGAATCAGCCTCTCTCTTCTTAATGTAGAGAAGATGGACCAAACCAGTCCTAGATGGAGAGCTGTTCCCGGGTGCCCATGGTTTATATACCATTCTAACTTGTGAAAGTGTCACAGGAAGTAGGGGCAGCCTCCATCTCATGGGACTCTTGAAAGCAACTGTTAGGACAAAGTGGTTGTCAAGGCAATGACCTCATTCAGTTCCTGAAGAAGTGATCTACCTCACTTCCTTGGTGATGGAACTCTCTTAACTTGGGATCCAGGAAGCCAGGCACCCGGAGCCAGTCTAGTCCCAGACCCAGTAGGCTCACTTGTTTGAATTTACCAAGGAGAGTGTCAGTCTTTCTTGGTACCTACATATGTGAGGATGGCCAAATACCAGGAGAGCTCTGCATAGGGGCCTTTCCTGAGAAAGTAGGTAGTGGTTCACCGCAGGCTCCTGTCAACTTCACAGAGTTGGCCAAGGAGACCAGATCTGAGATAGGACAGGCCATTTTGGGGGAACATAGTATGGCCCACCACTCAGAGGAAACTCCGGATAGTCACAGAGTTACATGGGGGAAGGAGGTGTCTTTGTGGGGTGGGTGTGATTTTGTGGTTTTGTCTCATGATCTGAGAATAGGTAGGAAAGACGGTTTGTTTGATTTGGAGTGGTCTTCTTCTAGTAAGTCGTTGGACAAGGCAAGTGTTTCTATTTCTGTGTATCCCACTGTGTCCGTGGTTGTAGACATTAGAAAATAGAATGCAACAATTGATATGTCCTGTATAGTAGAAAGATTCCCGGCATTCATCCTGCCCAATTTATGAATGGACTGCAGCTTGCCTTATCCATGGGCAACACCTGCTACCTTCCTAAGTTGCTGTTTCTTCCAGAATTCTCACCACTCTCCAGAATAGTCTCATGGTTTTGTGTCCAAAATATGTACCACCTCCAAGCTCTGTGACATTGCCATGTCCTGGATAGCTGAAGGGAATGGCGAGCATCTCAGAAAACTCAGATATCAGTATGACCAAGAAAGTCTCAGTGGAGAAACCATGCTTTCGGCCTTTTGCTTATCAATTGTTCTGTTTCCCTGAATGTCAGGAAGGTCTTTGCCTCAGGCCACACCTTTGTGAAGCCTGAAGAAAACAGTTTTCAAATGGAAATGAATGGGCATCACCTGTGGCTCTTTGCTTAATTGCTTTGGAAAGGGATGTGTCTGAATCAGCCTCTTGGCCCTGTGTGAGGTTGTGGCTTAGATTCTTAGCACCTGATGGATGTAAAGAGAGATCCCATGTGTGCATCCAAAACCAAAATGGCCAAAAGAGCAATTATTGTGAATGAAGTCTCTCGCATTCATTTGTAAGGTTCCTGACCACCATCAAGTGAGAATACGGATCCTTTGGTTCAAATGAGTTATGCACAGCCCTGCAGAGGCTAACCCATAGGTTTTTGGGTTTTCTCATGGCTCCAAATCATATAAAGAATCTATAACTGACAGTCAGTAGGCCTCAAATTGGAGATGCAGAGCAGTATTAACAGCTGGCCTATCTGATCACTCCTGGTTCACCGGATGGGTGTCCAGGCCACCTTGACTTTAGGCAAATGAGGGGCAAGGGAGCTTATTTTTGACACTGTCTTGGGCTGCACCCCTCATGAAAAACTCCAGCCAGAGGTTATGATAAGTGTCTATATGGAAGAAGATGAGGGCCATGTGGGAGTGTTTGGTTTTAATTGTGGTCATTTGTTTGGCGGTTGGAAGAGATAACTGGATCCACCTGGGCTTGAATTCTGGCATGATTCCTCTTAGAGACTGAGTTTTGGAATTTACCTCAAAGAAGTATTGCCATGAAATGTGTTGGGATTTTAGGAGGCCACGCATGAGATGCGCCCTTGAAAACTGAGATCGAGGGCCAGGGTGTCTTTCCACAGTGCAGTGAGAATCTCAGCCAGGATATCACATGATTTTATTTTGAAAGACTTGGCAGCCATAATTGAGAGTCTAAACACAAATGGAACTCATATTGTAGACCTCAATGATCCTGGCTTCATGTGACCTTTTGGCCACTCTTTGGGAAGCCTTGCCTGTGAGATTTCTCCAGAGATTTCATTTAAATGAGCTTCCTCACCACATAATGGTTCCTGCATTAATTGAAACGCACAGTGACTCCAACTTCATCCTTCCAAAATGGCTAAATAAATACTATCAAATTTCTGAAATTCCCATTACCAGGTGGCACTGGAGAACCTTTGGATATCCTGTTGCTGAACATGAGTGAAATAATTCCCCACGCAATGACACTTCACCGGGAGAATTCCAAATTTATTGCTAAAAGCTGTGTGCTTATATAGAACTAAGGGGGAGATGGTATGGCTTAGATAAATGGCAGCAACCCGTTTATTGACAAGTTCTTTCAAATATCAGCTCCAGAGCCCAGGAATTAGTTCTAATTGGGGCTAAGGTTCCCCACAAGCGAGATTTGAAATTGGCGCTGGTGGGAGAGTTCACAAGGGTGGGAACTTTTTGCACCACTGCAGAAATGAAGAAGGTAGGAAGAAGAAGTCCTTAGGCGCCATGTTGGGGTTTTTCTCTGCGGTATGGCTGCCATTTATTCTTTTCCCAACATTCCACCCTTTTTGTTTTCTTAGGAAGTGGGGCGTCGTTTGTCAGATCTGGCTGCTTCCTGCTGTGTGGGGCTGGTGTGGGGCCTAGAAAAAGAAGTGAAGGAATGCTCAGGGGGCAGGTATGGGGATATCATGGCAGCCAGAAATAAAACCCAGTGGCTATAGACAGCTATTTTCATAGGGGTGAAGTCAATGAATGTTCCCTGAAGCCAAAGATGTCGATGGCATGGAACCAGTCCTGGATGGAAGAGATTGTTGGTATCAGCCACTGGTCCTGTAACAGAGACTCAAGGAAATACTGGAAGCGTTGCCTGGACATGGTGTCGCCAGCACCTGAAGAAGATCAGAGCGAATAAAAACAGAATGAAGATAAAAATTAAAGCAAATGTCAATTTTTGGCAGAAGTTCCATGTGGGGGGACTGACATAGAAGAGGCCAAGGGCCATGAGAAAGCTTAGAAGGTGGTAAAGACTATGAATCCAGGATGGCAGATTAAGAGGTTCTCCGAGCTCGTTGTCTCCCGCTGTCTAATACCCGTTGCATTCCATCGTGCCTGGTAGTGAGCTTCATCACTGAGTGAACTGTTCTCTTGGAGATGTTGGGGATTCATCGGTCATCAGAGGCTGGTAGTGACTAAGCAAAAGCTGGTTGAAAGTTTGATTAGGAATTTTATGCAGTTGGGTTTGAAGGCACTTCATTATGCAGGGCAAGAGAGCACAAAAAAGGAGCATCCAAATAAGGGGACCCAAGATATGTAATAAGTACATGGCAAGATAGGATTGGAAGAACCCCGTTATGGGATTGGAGGAGGTAGGTTTGAGCAAATGGGTCAATAATTCCTGCAATTTAACAACATGTTTTTTTATTAGCCCAGATTCATTAACATAATAGCAAAATTCCTCTCTGAGGAATAGGCTTGTAACCCCTTTTTCTGCAGTGAGAAGATCAATTGCCCTTTGGTTCTGTAAAGCCACTTGTGCCAATGAAGTAACCTGCCGCTGCAAGGAACCCAGAGACTCAGCCATGGTATTGAGTGTTTCCTGCAGTTTTTGTTGAAGGTCATTGGATCCCATAGAGCATGACCTATAGCTCCACCAGAGAGTCTGAGACCCGTCACTGAGGTTGTTAAAATGAGGCCTACCAGAACCGGCAGAAAGACTACCCTACGGGTGCGGGAAGGTAGGGCCAACTGTCAGAATTCGGTGGGAGTATACAAAGATAGCTGAGGAACTACAGTAACCAAGAAACAGGCGCCAGAGACATTGATGGTTGAGGTACTTAAAGAACCATTACACCAGAGGAAATGTCCAGGTTGCATAAACACAGGGCTCTATGGAGTGCTGTAGCTCAAGGAACAAATGGGTAAAGGATTCATTATTGGCAGGTGGAAACAGATGAAAGGAAATAATGTATTGGTGGAATAACTTTCCCACAGTGGGATACGTGTCACATGTAGGGGTTGTCCTTTTTAGAGAAATTGTAGGGTTTTGCTGGAATATTTCCTGCCGCTAATGGGACTGCTGCTAGAAGTGGACGACTAAGTGAAGCACAGAGAAAGCACTGAGAAGTAGGCACAGAAAGAGGGGTGGAGTTTAATAATCAAAAAGTTTGGTGTAGCAAATTGAGCCATGTGGGAGGGGGACCTGAGAGGGTTGAAGGCTCTGAATCCTTTTTGGATGAGCTATGGATATGATCTCGAAGTTTTGATTCTGAGTCCTTAATGTGTTCGACTACCTGGATGGTTGCCTTAGGTTGCGTAATCAGGGTGCGGCCAATAGTCATCCACCCTGTGGGTCTGACTGAGGTTGTCCGAGCATAGACAGCAAACTCAACATAGCCCCATCGTTTGGCCTTGGGGTCAGGTTTATCTAAAGTATACCATCCATTGTTACTGGATGAAGAGCCTTTATGCCACTTTATGTAACTAGAAGTCCACCCTTCAGGGTAACCAAATGAGTGGTAAGAATAGCTACCACGTTCATCATGGAACATGCATGACCAATAGGGGCACTCATTATATATCTCAGGCCACCAATGACAATAGTCTTTTGTTTGATCAAAAAGGAAGCAAATGAAAGGCCAGTTCCAGCTACCAGGGACGAAGGTCCTTGAAGGTGACAATTTTAGGGAAATAGAGGTGCAGTTGTGGATGAAGCAAGTAGTTGCATCCACTGCGCAGACCTTCTGCATGCCATGTTCTGAGTATCGTTCCCGAAAAGTTAATAAATGCATGGTAGGTGAGGAGGGTAAAGACCAGTCCTGACAGAGCACAGAAAATAAGCAGAGCACAAAAAACAAGCAGTTAGAGAAGACTAGGGTGTTGGGAGAGCTCATTGTGCCTTCTTTAAGAAGAATTGGGCTGCAAGGAAAACCGTGTGAGCCACAACTAAAATGGGTGAGATGGGTGTGGAGAGCAGGAGTAAAGGGGAGGTTCAGTAGGTGATTCTTGGAGTTCCTCTGGGGTGGCCCTGTCTTCAGCAGGTGGGGCCTCCTGGTGATGTGGCTTCAACCTAGACATGTGAATCCAGGGAGTGAGACAGTTGTCTGGTAAGGAGAGTTTGGCGGCGGTAAGGGTAAAGAGAATGACAGGATAGGGGCCTTCCCATTTTGCGGCAAGAGTCCTTTTCTCCTCTGGGGTATTATAATAGACTAGACTAACAGGTGTTAAGGGAGGAGTGTTTGGAGAGGAGACTGGGTCCGGAAGAAGCCAGTCCTGATATTTCCAGAGTTCCGAGTGGAGATGGAGCAAGAGAGGCAAAGACAAATCTCGGGTGAGAGGTCCTTGTGAAATGACCAACCCAGGGGTTATAAGAGGTCTTCCATACATTATCTCAAAAGGAGACAGTAAAGATGGTTTCTTAGGGAGAGCTCTGATTCGAAGCAAAGCCAAGGGAAGGAGTTTGAAACAGTCTATGTTTAATTCCTTTGTCAATTTGGTAAGGACTTCCTTTAGAGTACGATTTACCCTTTCCACTTTCCCTGAAGCCTGGGGGAAATATGGACAGTTGAAATGCCACTTGAAGGAGAGGGCTTGAGAGACCTTTTGTGTGATCCTAGAAGTAAACTCAGGGCCATTGTCATATTGTAGGGAAGTGGGCATACCAAACCTGGGGAAGATGTCTGTCAGTAAGATTGAAGCTACAGTGGAAGCCTTTTTATTGGAAGTGGGAAATGCCTCAACCCAACCAGAGAAAGTGTCCACAAAGACAAGGAAGTATTTAGTGTGCCATACTGTGGGCATGTTGGTGAAGTCTACCTGCCAGTCAGCAGCGGGAATGTGTCCCCGGGCTTGGTGGAAAGGGAAAGGTTTGGGCCTTAAAGGAGTATGAGGGTTGGTCCGCTGACAGATCTGACAATTAGAGGCTATATTCTGTAGCATGGCTTGTCAGAGGGGGTGAGGGAAAAGAAACTCTGTAAAAAGAGGGTCAAGAACTGAGAATTGGAAAGGAATAGAGTATGAAGGTACTTGAAAAGATTCTTGTTCTTACTGAAAGACGTAGGGGCTTCAGATGAGCTGTCTAAAGTGGCCATTATCTGTCCCCCATCTAGGCCATAATTGAAAGTGGTAGCAGCCATTCGTGCCGCCTGGTCAGCTTTGGCATTGCCCTCAGTGATAAGAAAGCCGTCCTTCTGATGGGACCTACAATGGACAACATCCAACTGGGTGGGTAAGTGGCCTCTATTAGATTGGTTATAAAAGCTGAATTAGTGATCGCATTACCTTTGGTGGTAAGTAGGCCTCGCTACTTTCAAATATCAGCATGGGATAATAAGATATGGAAGACATATTTTGAATCAGTTTAGAGGGTGAGTGATTTGCCTTGTGCTAGAAGGCAGGCACGAGTGGATGCTATAAGTTCAGCCTACTTGTCTGTAGTTCCTGAAGGCAAAACTTTGGCCTCTATAATCTCAGTGGCTGAAAATACAGCGTATCCAGAGTAATGAGTTCCGTTCTCCCTAAAGGAACTGCTGTCAGTAAACCAGATAAGGTCAGGCTTGCTGAGTGGTCTCTCAGAAATGGAAGAATGACAGGGGAGGAAATCATCTAAGGTTTCCAAGCAATTATGAGTTGGTATGTGAGACATGGGAGTCATTGGGAGCAGTGAGGCAGGGTTCAGTGCAGATCAGGGGAGGAAAATAATATTAGGGTTTTCCAGAAAGGAAGTGAGGGGCGACAGAAATCTGGATGTAGGGAGAGTTTGAAGGCCCTTTTAAGCTAAAAGATCCTTCAAGTGATGTGGGGAGTGGATAGTTCAAGGGGCCCCAAAAGTCAGCTTAGAGGCTTCTTTGTGTAAAATTTGTCCAGTAGCCAGAGCTCTTAAGCAAGGGGCCCACCCACGGATGGTAGGGTCTAGTTGCTTGGACAAATATGACACAGGTGCAAATGTACGCCCATAGTTTTGACCTAAGACCCCAAGTGCTTGCCCCCCTTTTTCATGGACATATAGATGAAATGTTCTTGAAAGATCTGGAAGGTGAAGGGCAGGTGCCTTTAAGAGGAGTTGCTGAAGCCTGCGGAAGTGGTAGATGGGAAAGGAGGCAAGAGATTCACTAGGGGGTCCCTTTGCTAGGTCATACAGGGGTTTGGAGAGAAGAGAATAATTTGGGATCCAGGCCCTAAAATAACCTGCTAATCCTAGGAATGATAGTATTTTGGCTTTCGTATAGGGCACTGAAAGATCACAGAGGAGTTGCCTCCTATCCAGTGTTATTTCCTTTTTCCCGGGTGTAAGGCAAAAACCAAGATAGGTGACCGAAGACTGGGAAACCTGGGCCTTGTGGGGAGACTCCCTATATCCCTTGTCTTCTAGGAATTTATGAAGCTGAGCGGTGTGGGATTGAGAGTGTTCCAGAAAGACTACATAGAAGAAGGTCATAGATATATTGAAGTAGAGTAGAGTCAGGACAGGTCAGGTGAAAGGATGTGAGGTCCTGGGCAAGAAATTGGCCAAAGAGATGCGGGCTATCCCTGAATCCCTGTGGGAGGACAGTCCAGGTAAGCTGATGAGAATGGTGGGTGTGAGAGTCAGTCCATGAAAAAACAAAGATATCCTGAGATTCTGAGAACAAGGGAATAGAAAAGAATGCATCTTTTAAATCTAGGACTGAGAAGTGAGTAGTAGTGGCATGGATCTGAGAGAGGAGGGTGTAAGGGTTGGGCACTAGCGGGTGGATGGGGTCCACAGAGGAGTTGACAAGGCGAAGTTCTTGAACCAGCCTGTAGGACACGTTAGGTTTCTTAACTGCCAGAATGGGTGTGTTGAAATGAGAGTGTGTAGGCCTAAGATACCCCTTTCATAATAAATCCTGGATGATGGGTTCTAATCCAAGGAGAAATGTGGTTGTGAGTGGATATTGTGGTTGACTAACATATCTTGAAGGGTCCCGTAAGACAATATGAATAGGACTGCATTTAGCCATAAAGGGTGTAATTGTGTCCCAAACCTCAGGGTTAAATGGTTTAGATAGTCGTGGGAGAGTGCATGAAGGAGGTGTATCTGCCCCTAGGAATATCATGAGGAAATGAGAGGTAGGAGAGGTGTGGGTTGATAAGTGAATGGTGACTTTTAATAGTGAGAGTATGTCCCTTCCCAGAAAGGGAATGGGGCAATGGCTCATAACAAGAAAGGAGTGAGTGAAGGACAAAAGGGATCGCTGCATATAACATGATTGGGGGGGGTTTGAGGAAAAATCTTTTTACCTCCTACCCTGACAATAGGAGTTTTTGAGGGTGTGGTAGGACCCTAATACTCCCTCAAAATCGAAAAAGCGGCACCAGTATCCAAGAGGAAGTTAATGAAGCGTCCATCCACCAGGAAGGTGACCCTAGGCTCTTGATTCTTGATGGTAATAGTCTGGAGGGAAGGCCCAGGACTCCATCAATCCTCCTCTGCCAAGCCCAGGTGAGGCTGGGGTTGCTGGGCAGCAGACCAACCTTCCTTCTGGGTTGTTGGGCAGTCTGCCCCCCAGTGTCCACTTTGATGGCATTTTGCGCAGGGGTTGTAGGGTGTCCTCGGCGAAGAACAATTTCTGGTCCAATGTCCCTCCTTACCTCATTTGAAGCAAGCTCCAGGGGGGGTCATATTGGGACGGCATGGTGATGGCCTTCTCTGAATGAGCTGGGCCAACATTTGGAATTTGGCATTTTCAGCCCTCTGCCTATGGAATTCACTTTCATCCTCTCTACCATGAAAAACCTTGAAAGTGACAGCGAGGATTTTGGTCTGAGGAGTAGCAGGGCCCTGTTCAAACTTTTTAAGCTTGGCTTTAATGTAAGGGTAGCTTTGGGCCAGAATATATGTCATTAAGACATGACGGCCATCAGGGGTTTCTGGGTCGAGGTTTGTGTACTGCTGAAGGGACTTGGTTAGTCTATCCAGGAATTCTGAAGGTGTTTCCTCCTTCCTTTGAATGACCTCCTGCATCTTTTGAAAGTTAACAGCCTTGCGGGTGGACTTTTTCAGTCCCGCCAAGAGGCAGGATGTAAAAAGGTCACTAGACTGTAAGCCCATAGGGGATCCTGCTCTGGGACAGCATGAGGGCCTGTGGGTGGTTATGATTGGTCCTATGATTTTCATCAGCATGGGCTTGGGCTAGCTCCCAGAACCATTGCCTTTCCTTGGGGAGAAGTTTATTGGCCAAGAGCATGTAGATGTCATGATGAGTGAGGCTATATGCTTGCAGTACCCATTGAAACTCCCGAATGTAAGTGGTGGGGTCAGTGGTGAAAGAGCCTAACTTCCTCTCTAGCTGAGTAATGTCCGACATGGAGAAGGGCACGTGGACTCTGATGACACCCTTGGGACCAGCTACCTCACGAAGGGGTGCGATTGTCTTGGGGGTGGAAAGGAGTCCCTTAGACCTGATAACAGGAGGACTGAAAGAGGCAGGCGGTGGACAGGAAGGAGAGGGAGGGGAATGGAATGTCTCTGTGGAAGAGGAGGAGGTGGAGCAGGCAGAAGAGTGGGGAAGGGAGGGGGATGAAATGGAAGGTTGAGGATCCGTGGAATCAGGCAGAGGAAGAGGAGGATTTTGCGGGAGAGAAGGGTCAGTTGGGGCTGGGGGATAAGGTGGGGGTTGATCTGCTGGGTCGAATGAGGAAGAATCTGCGAAGTCAGGAGTAGAACTAGGGGAAGAGAGGGGTTTGCAAGCAAGAAGGACCTGAGAGGGAGGGCAGGAGGATCAGAGACAGGGTGCTGTGCGAGAAGGCTAAAACATTCAATACAGGGAATCTCACTCCACTTTTTCAGATGCTGGCAGTAATTAAAAAGGTCCAAGAGGAGGTTTGGATCTAAGGAGCCTTCTGGAGGCCAAGGATTGCCATTATCCAGTGGATATGTAGGCCAATCTTGGGTACAGAATTTGATTAGAAGGTTGGGCTTGATGTCTGGTGTGAGGGAGAGTGTGGCCAGATTTTTTATTAAACTTTTGAGAGGTGAGGTTTCAGGTACAGATAAAGAGGTGTCCACAGTCACAGGGAGAGATGGAAGAGAGAGAGAGAGAGAGAGAGAGAGAGAGAGAATAAGTGTAAGCAAGAGAGACAAAGAGAAAACCCGGCCTGGAACGGACTCCGGGAAGCGCTCAGGGCGAATGGGGGTCAGGTGGGCATCCCCAAAATGACCAGCCGTCATGAGGAAATACAGAGGGCACTACCTGATCGTCACCAGTGAAGTGCGATCTGTGAGACCCAATGGGTTCGGAGCCACGGGCAACCTGACATCAGGAAAGTTTTCGAACGCAGCAGAAGAAGTAAGTAATGAAAACAGAACTCAGGCTCCAGCAGAATGCAGTTCCAGGATGGGAGTTCAGTTTTCCCCGAGCAGAGAGGCAGCTTCAGCCAGACACAGCAGGCCCGCAGGAAACAGCAACTCTAGCCAGTAGCGGCAGCAGCAGCAGAGGAGGAAAAACCACAGAGCCTCTCATGTAAACTCAGAAGCCTCACACCCCAAAGGGAAACGGATCAGCAGAGGGTCCACTGCAACCAGTAAAGGTCTTAGTGGGAGGAATTCCCTCCCCCCTACCAGGCGTCTAGAGTGTGACAGACGATCATGGTCACAAAGCCAGCGGTAGCCCGAAGGGAGTTGGCGAGCTGGGGTCAGGGGAGGCTTACATACAACAAATCAGTGGTGAGTGCAGGAAGCCTGCGTCTGAAAAGAGCAGACCAGGGCAGAGTGCCACGATGGAGCAGTGGACGGGGCTCTTGTTGGAAAGAGCTCACCCATATCCTCACACGGGGCACCAGAATGAAAGAACTCCCCACGCAAAGGCACTTCACCGGGAGAATTCCAATTTTATTGCAAAAAGCTGTGTGCTTATATAGAACTAAGGAGGAGATTGCAGGGCTTAGATAAATGGCAGGCAATCCGTTTATTGGCAAGTTCTTTCAGATATCAGCTCCGGAGCCCAGGAATTAGTTCTTATTGGGGCTAAGATTCCCGGCCATCAAGATTTGAAATTGGCGCCAGCAGAAGAGTTCACACGGGCGGGAACATTTCGCACCACTGCAGAAAAGAAGAATGTAGGAAGAAGAAGTGCTTAGGCGCCATGTTGGGTTTTTTTTTCTGGGGTATGGCTGCCGTTTATACTTTTCCCAACAATGAGTATACCAGACAGTGCCTTGATTGACTGGTTTTTATGAAAATGGTGTTTAACAGAGATGCCAGAAAGTTGGATCCTGCTGATTAGTGGGCCAAGAGCAAAGGTGGGCATGTGTGTGATAAAATATCAGTGGTGGGACAATGTGGATCTGCCATTGGCTTCCAAATGGCTTGTGACTGACATGGTGAAGCCAGCAGACCCTTATATGTAAAGGCATCTTGTTACATGGAGAGGATTCAGGACATTGTTCAGAATCAGGTTGCTATGTTCAAGAGGGCAAGCTATGTGGAATAGAAGCCTGGTTCTTGTATTCTCCTACAGACCCTGACCCACCACATGTGACAGAAATCCCTCACGCACTGTGTCCCCGTTGAACTCCTTGTATTTTATGAAGCAAATACCAAACTTCCAGTGCAGCACCAAGAAACACCACGAAAATAGAGGATGACCATATGGCTTCATAGTCCACACTAGAGACATTTAGCCCCAAGGGGCCACAGTTTACCTTCAAAGGGAGAATTCAGCACTGGTGTCTCATGTTCATTGGAAAATAAGAAACCATGTCCTCCAGGTCACATAGATGCCCAGGTTTATGGTTTCACTAGAAAGGAAGCTAAAGCACGTGACAACAACATATATTTCAAGTGCCCAACCTCACAGGCAGTATCTCAAGAAGTCTCTAGGACAACAGACCTCCATGTTTTTGAAGTGTTTACCCTGTCCCTTACTTTTGGAAACTCCTCTAACACTTCCAAGGTTGTGAACTCCTGATCGCATTCCATTCCAGATATGTATTCATGGATTTTCTAACTCTTCTTCTCTAATTGTGTCTTACATGGGGTGAAGGTGTTGTCAAGGTATTGTTCTGGATGAGAGTGGGAAGATTTTTGTGTGGCACATATTTACATACACATTGGATTCATTTTCCAATTTTCCATTCGAAATACTGAATCCCTGTCAGTAACCCATACCCTAATAGACTCTGACTACTAATCCTAATATGATGGAGACAAATAACCCAAACATAATATTAATACAAGCAGTTCAGAGGAGGCATGGTGTATAGTTGGTTTTGCCTTTTGCATGATATAGTGTAGGAGTTATAAATCTTGTCAATTGTTTGTTGAAATAGTACTCCATGTGTTTTTAAAGTTAACACATATGTGAATTTCTGTCTCCTTTTTTCTGTAGCCAATTCAGCACATGTATTTTTATATGCACATAAAAAATCCTACCTGGTATCACACGTACATTTTTGTGAGGTGGCTAACTTAGCAGAAACAAAGTATGAGAAGAGATCACCCCTCCTAAACGCTTTTGGAACTGAAAATTCAAACTATGAGTGAGATTTTTAGTTGAACAACATTATACATAAATCCATGTTCAGTAAAATTAATATTTTTGGATCGGTGGATGATATATATTTCACGATGAATTTTGATTGACATATATATTGCTACTTTCTAATGTTTCTCTGTGAGATATATATATATATTTATATATATATATATATATTCTCTAGATTTTTCCAAATATAAAATATATGTGTCCTATTATACACTCCCTAAATAATTCACTCATGCTCATGTATGTGGTTTTATAATCAAATTTTCATACGATTATTTTCAGAAATATTCATCCACCTGAAATACATATTTGTTTTCTAGTACTGAAAACTCACTTCACTGAATGGTGCAAACAAATCCTTATATTTCTACTGTAACTGACCCAATTTAACATCAATGCAAGTAGATTCCAAAGGGGCATGATGTGTATTTTGACGTTCATTTTTATTTAACACTGGTACATTACTATTTCTTCAGTTTTTGTACATCATAGTATATACATTTCATCCACAAGTTCACAAATTTAAAGACATTTGAAACACATTCAATCACTTCCTGCTTCAGTACACATGTATTCCTCCTTGCTTTTGACTGGTTATTTATTGAGACTTCTTTCCAAACACATTATTTTCGATTTCCATAATCAATTTTGAAGCAAAACTCACACACACTTTATGATAAACCACAACCCTAATATTACCATTAGATGTATAACTGGTTGGAATGAATGTATGTATGTCAATATGACATTTCCTGTGTATTTTCAGATATCAATTTATTCCAATTTCTAAAGTTGGAATCAGTTATATTATATATTCACACATGGTACACCTATTTGTGCCCCCAATACTAATTTATATCTCTTCTAAATATTGCTCCCAGAAATGGTGCAAGAAAGACTCATGTCACCTGATCTACATATATATTCTGTCAACAAAATGCAAAGTCACACTTACAATTGTACCAAAGCCTAAATTGAATGTGAGTATGGATTATGAAAATCACCCATGTCCAGGTTGCCTAATGCTCTCAAATGTCAATCCTATTGGTGACTACATATTTGTTTCTTCCAAAGATTATGTATTCAACCTCAAGCCTGTTGAAAATGTCTAATCCTATCAATCACTTCATCATTTGCCTGATTTCCTAATGTCTCTAATGATATCTGCTTTCCTACATATTTTCCCCAGTTCATCATTGTGACTGACTCTTCACATGTGCTGACATTTACATTTTCTGTCTACCTGAAACCCTATTGCTAAAGAACTTTTTGTCCAAATCCTATACTCACTCTTTTTTTCTAATCCTACCAACTATCTTCCTAATCCTACCAACTATCCTTTTTTGACTGGATGTTCTCTTCGACATTCAATTATCCAAGGTACAAGGTCCTATGCCATTATGTATAGATTTATCTGAGACACATGTGCACAACATAATTCCGAGTGAAGTATCCCAATCAAGGATCCAATGCCCTTTTGGGCTTCAAATCTTACCTAGATTTGTGTTTTCATACATATATTTCACCTCTATATATTCTTATAAATATTGCAGGTTCCCAATACCATTATTCATGCAGCAGAATGATTCCTAACCCAAATCAAACATGTTATTAACCCTAACCATACTTTGTTTCCTCAATCTAACTTTACAGAAAAGCAAGGACAGAGTTGGTCTTATATAGAAATGTAAGAGATCTTCCACCTGCTGAGAAACTCAAAGGTCCATGCAGAAGTGAACCCTGGGGAAGATATAGAAAGCTATGAAGGACCTGAGAGAGCAAAAGTCATCTTTCATGACAAAAAAAAAAAAACAGGTCAGGATGAAGGGGTGTGTCTGAAGCAGTCTATCTCTTCTTAATGTAGAGAATATGGACCAAACCAGGCCTGTGTGGAGAGCTGTTCACGGGTGCCTATGTTTGATATACCATTCTTACTTGTGAAAGTGTCACAGGAAGTAGGGGCAGCCTCCATCTATTGGGACACTTGGAAGCAACTGTTAGGACAAAGAGGTTGCCAAGGCAGTGACCTCATTCAGTTCCTGAAGGAAGTGACCTATATCATTTTCTTGGTGATGGAACTCTCTGAACTTGGGATCCAGGATGCCAGGCACCCAGAGGCATTCCCAGTCACAGTCCCAGTGGCCACACATGTTTGGATTTACCAAGGACAGAATCGGTCTTTCTTGGTAACTACTGATGTGAGGATGGCCAAATTCCAGGAGAGCTCTGAAGAGGGGTCTTTCATGAGAAAGCAGGTAGTGTCTCACTACTGAACTGAAACCCACAGTGCCTCCAACTTCATCCATGAAAAATGGCTAGATAAATACAATAAATTTTTTTAAATTCCCTTAACCAGGTGGCACTGGAGAACCTTTGGATGTCTTTTTCCTGGTCATGAGTGTACAAGAGAATGCCATGATTGACGGTATTTCATGAAAATGGTGTAGAACAAAGATGCCAGTAAGTTGGACCCTGCTGAGTAGTGGGCCTTTTGCAGTGGTGGGCAGGTGTGTGATAATACAGCTGTGGTGTGGCCAGGAGGATTTTCCATTGCCTTCAAAATGGCTTGTGACTGATATGGTGCAGCCAGCAGACCCTTCTTGTTATATGGAGAGGTTTCCGGGCAAAGTTCAGAGTCAGATTTCTATGGACAAAGGGGCAAGCTTTGTGAGATAGAAGCCTGGTTGTTGCATTCTCCTGCAGACCCTGACCCACCACAAGTGACAGAACTCCCTCTAATACTGGGTCCCAGTTGAACTCATTGTATTTCATGAAGCAAATACCAAACTACCAGTGCAGCAGCAAGAAACACCACGAAAAGTGGAGGATTACCAAATGGCTTCACAGTTCACACGGGGAGACACTTAGCACCAAGTGGCCACAGTTTACCTACAAATAGAATATTCAGCACTGCTGCCTCATGTTCATTAGAATACAAGAAACCATGTCCTCCAGGTCACGTAGATGCAGACCCAGCTTTTATGGTGTCACTAGAAAGGAAGCTAAATCTCCTTGCAACAACATATATTTCAAGTGCCCAAACTCAGAGGAAGTTTCTCAAGAAGTCTTTAGGCCGGCAGAGCTCCATGTTTTTGGAGTGTTTACCTGTTAGACCAGGACGCTAGAAAAGACCACTGACTCAAATTAAAATCAAATAAAATTAAGCTTATTATTTCCACCGGCCATGCTGCCTCTCCCTCCCAAAACGAAGGGAACAAGACAGCAACCCCAGCTTTCCTACAGCCCAGCTTTATAGCCCAGAACGTTACACAAAAGGGGGGTTACAGATAACAGAACTCTGATAAACATCACACTAAAGGTAGTTTACAATTTTTTTGCTGTCCCTACATGAGAATTCATGAGGACCATTAGAGCCTCAGAGAGGGTTGTTGTCTTGCCAGAGAAGGCAAATATTTATGATGTGTCACTAAAGTTTCAGAGAGGGCTGCTATCTGGTCAGAGAGCCAGGCATGTGTGAGTTCAAGGCGCGGGCAGGCATTCCACGCAGGTTCAGAATTTGAAGTAATTAATGGTAAAGCCAAAATTATCTTTTCATGGCTTTGTGGCATGATGGCTCCCAATTTTAATAAAAGATCAGGTTGGGTCTACAATTCCCCCCTTTTCTCTGTGTCCCTTTCAAATCTTTGATAGATTATGGGAAGAGCACTGAGGAAATTTTAATCCCTCAGGTAAGAGTCTCCAAATTTTTAGAACTCACCCAAAACCGATCTCGCTGATTTTACCCTTCTTAATTACTTATATTGATAGTCTATTTATCTTTCTCTCCATTGTTGTAAGAAGAGTGGCATCACTAATTTTTTCTTCTTCTGTCCTGAGACAGGGTGACGTGAGTGGGCTCGGCGTGAGGGACATGAGTTGCCAATTAGAAGTCAGTTGAGAGACATGAGTTGCCTTTTAGAAGTCAGTTCGGTTTGAAGTCAGGTTGGGGAAGAACAGGTTGTAAAGTCATCTGTGAATGGGTTCTTCTATGAGTGAAACAAAAACCATGAGTACTGGATAAATGTTGCAGCAGCTAGAACATGTCACTGTATAGAAATTCCCTCACCAGTCTTTAATATCCCCAGTTATCAGGACTGTCAACTTAATATTTAACTTTAAGTGTTACAGTTGGCCCTCCCAATAAGACACAGTTTAATAATTTAATGTCATCTGATCTTGTAAAATCCTTTTACTAGTATGACCTCTGCGTCTAATAGAGAAACCTTTAATTCTGTTACTCAGGGCTGGATAATCGTACTAGCAAACACCAAGCCTACCTTTGTAGGTTAGGAATATCTGTAGGTCTTAAACTGAAAACTTCTGCCTGTGGCAGCTCTTCTTGATAGTCTCTTTTTATAAGTATTAGGCATTCCTGTGTGAGAATCCTTCTTTGTAGCCTCCAGTCTTACTTGTTTTGGGAGGATAAGATAAAGTGCATACCTTAAAATTTTATTATTATTATTATTATTATTATTATTATTATTATTATTATTATTATTTAATATGGCCAGGAGTGGCTGTATTTTGGTCTTAACTGTCTTTGCTAAGTGTTTAAGATGAAGCAGTCAAACTGACTTTTGTTTCCATCTATTGTTAACAGTCAGCTGACCTTTTATGGGAGTCAATTCTGGGGAAACTTGAGAAGAGATTCTCAGTTCTGCTAGTGCCATTTGCGCTAGGTGGGTCCAGGTCTTGCTTGACCATTTGGCTTCCCTCAGAAGCATCATGGATGTCTCCTTTCTATGATGACTCTCCTCTTTGTAACAAATGCACTGATTGGCTTTCTGTTCTCCAGTGGTCTCATTAATCTCCCTGATCAGGAGGTTATGTGGCTCAGAGTTGCAAAGCTCTTTAGAGAAGTCCCCTGTTCCCTGGATTCAGACTGACTCAGAGGGCAAGAGCCAAATATTGGTTTTCTTGGCCCTTTTCATTTAACATTAATTTTAAATCCTAATCTTAAACATCCAGCAAATAAATTTTAACAGCCTTATATTAAGAGTACTGGGCTTTAATGTCTATAACTTTATAATTACCTTTTTATTAATTGGGATCTGTATTATTCTGTCTGTATTGTAGTTGATGACTTATTATCTTGAATAAACCCATGTTGTGTTCTTATAGCAACGCATTTGTAAAACACTAACAGGGAATCTTTAGATCACTTATAAGAAAATTTCAAACTAAAATTAACAAAAGTAAAAATACTTAGTTCGTTTAATATCTTCCCTGAATTTTTTGGCTGAGTTATACATTATATCCCCTGTTTGAGATCCTAGGAATATTGACAATAAAAAAAAAAAAGTTTTTAACATAACTTTAAAGAAATATTATCTGACCTACATGTTTCATAGTCTTTCTCACATGTAGTAAGATGGGACACACAGCCTTATCTCAGGTAAGGCAGGGCTCTTTATAAATCTTAAGTATTTTAATTCTAAAGCTGATCTTTATTTTTAAATATCTTTTGACAAAGTTTACATAAATTGTTTGAGGTCACATGAACATTAGCTAACACCATATGATATCACATTTAAAACATGAATTAAAGAAATGCTGAAAGTTTTTAACCTTTACAAAGATTAGGCTCTAATTAACTTAAAAATACATTTAAATTGTTCCCCAATGTAAAAAGTAACATAAAAATTTACATATCTTATTGATAACAGGTAAATAAATCCACAATATATTTTTTACCACACAACTTCAGAGCACCAGCTTGATATAATGCTCTTTTAAGGTTTCTACCTTACAGACTTGCATACCTGTAAGATATGAAAACATTAATAGCATAACAATTACATTTATGTTTCTACATTAATCAAGTTTGGCTTTTAAAGAAATGGCAGTACAGTGCTCTAAAATAACAGTTCTTATTAGTCAGTTGTTTAATTTTTATGGTTGCTTGCTCTAGAAAACATAAATCTTAATAAACTCAATGTTATGGGTAAACTTATGTTTTAAGAAATTTTTGCCTCATTAACACATGACTGATTTTTACAATCTTATACAGAGTTTACTAAAAAAAATACAGATCTTAGTAAATCAATCAGATATCTAACTAAAGTACTCATGAATGAGTAATCCCATATCAAATTTACTTTACTTATTTATCAAAAAGTTAGGGAAACGTATTGAACAGTGTAAACCATTTTTATGTTGAAGGAAAGGTGCTAGAGCCAAGGCATATTAGACATTTTGTAGATGTTAATATTTTGTTAGATGTTTGAACACCTAGAAAACTTTGTAAGCTTAAATTTAAAGACATTTGTTTTTATCTCTTTATCCAATTTAAATTGAAACATTTAAATCACGTGAATTAAAGATCTTTGGATCCACTTTTTAAAATTTGTTTTTATGAGCGCTTTTTTTTTAATGAGCACTCCTTATATATGTTAATTTATGTATCATATATATGATATACGGACATATGTATATATAGACATACAACACATAACAAAATTGTGCACACATAATAATAGTAAAGGCCTCGTAGCATTTCGCAGGTGAAATCTTTATTGCAATGTTTCAAGAAGTCCACAGTTGGTCAAAGATAGAACTGATCAGAAAAACATTAACCTAGGTCTGTATGCTCAAAATCATGAGGTCAAAAAACATAAAGTATCTCAGAAAAAAATAAGAGTCCTAGAAAAAATGACTTGCCAGTAATTAGAAAATACCATACAATTTACCTTTTTTTCCCTTAGATCTCAAATCAGTCTCCTACAAAGCTTGCAGGCTTCTTTCATTTGCATTTCAACATAAGTCATGGCTGAGGTCTGGAAGGAGCAGGAAAAAAACTGCTATTCTGAACAGACATCTCAGGACTAAGGCATTTTAACCATAATTTTCAGGTTCGGATGTTGAAAATTATGATACAAGTTTAAGATACAATTCACAAAATTTTATATCTTTACATCTTGTTTGGTCAACAGACACCATACTATGATTTACTATCCATGTCCAAATTAATGCACTGGTACACACAGTGACATTTTCCCAGGCTACCCAATTCAAAATTGGTGAAAAAAAAAGACTGTATGATTGGGAAGTTTCTTGCCAACTTGGAAGAAGAGTTCTTCAGTTATCCATTGTAAGTATTTAAGTTCTCTGGCATGAATTATCTGAAATCATAAACTAAACATTTACCTAAACACGACTTTTAACTGCAAGATTGTGCAATGCTTCAAAAACCCATTCAGATACCAGATTGTTAAAATAAAACATCATCATTTCGACACACATTCAGCTAAGATCATTCCCAAAAAACAATTTATAATATCAACACATTATTGCACATGCCTAAAAGGGCCAGAAAGAAAGACACAATACAGACCAAAAGGAGGTCCAGACTATGGCTGTCAGAGAGAACCCTTTAAACCAGAGCAGATAAGAGAAAAATCTCATACACCAGTGGGACCATAGCTGTCCCCACAAGGGGACCAGATGTTTTCACAGAGGGGCAACCTGAAATGTAAAATAAAGTGTCTCCATGGTGATTTTACTGCATTTAGTGTCCCCTTTTTCTTTTTCTCTTTTTTTAACAAGACAGAGGTGGCATAATCCTTACAGTGCAGGGAAGGAAGGAGGTAATTCCCTGAATCAACAGGGCTTTGGCAGCTGCTGGGAGTCCCTCAGTTTCTCCTTTTACATACAGGATTAGCTCCTCTGATTCAGTTCCACACCAAGCATGCTCTATCTCCTAACATTTCAGTAGATAGGTCTCACAAAGTTCCGGGGCGGAGGGGGGGTACAAGATTTGTAACTTAAAGTTTGGTTCCTGACCTTGAAGCCAATTAATACCAATTTAATAATGAGGACTGGGTTTTGAGAAAAAGAAAAAAGGAGGTTTATTGCTTGGCTAACAAAGGAGAAACACAGGGGACTCTGCCAAAGTTGTGACTCTCTTTATCTGGAGGGACAAGGGGTTTTAAAGGAGTTTCACTTGTTAACCTGGGAGATACTCTGTTCTTAGGTCCCCAGCAGGCATTTCCCTCTGCAATGGGTGTGCTCCAGGCAGCCAGCTAGGGGCTTCTATCATCCTGCTTCGCAAAGGGGGATAAAGTTCATTGCAGTTCCTTAAAACACAGTCCAAAGTGGTGTCAGGCTTACTCTCTTTATTTCTGATTTTCTTGTCCAATATACTTAAGTTTTTACCACCAAACTCACACAACAAAACGAACAAAAACAAACAAACAAAAAAACAAAAAATAGAACACAGAACACAAATAAACAGAAACCCGGTGGCTAAACACAGAAACAGGGGAACAGTGCAACATCTTGCTAAAGCTCCAGGGTAGAAGCGCGTGCGTGCTCATCGGCACCTCTCTACAGTTCCAGAGGAATTCCCTACAGAACAGAACAGAGGACAGAATGATTCTCGTTACTGTTCTGCACAGAAGTATATGTGAGCCTCCCCGTGCCACATCTCTGTCATCAGAAGAGATCTCCCTTAACTGGATATCAGATGTTATAAAGGAGCAACTTACCTATGGAGGCCTCCTCCATCAGGTGCTTGCTAATAGTTTTAGTGCAGAGGTTCACTGTAGTGCTCCCTGGACTAAAGGCTCTTTTCCAAATATAAAGAAGATGGACCAAATCAGGCCTTCGTGGAGAGCGGTTCCTTGGTGCCTATGGTTGATATACCATTCTAATTTGTGAAAGTGCCACAGAAAATAGGGTAAGCCTCCTTCTCATGGTACGCTTGAAAGCAACTGTTTGGATAAAGTGGTTGCCAAGGCAGAGACCTAATTCAGTTCCTGAAGGATGAGACCTCACCTCAATCCCTTGGTAATGGAACTCTCTGAACTTGGGATCCAGGAAGCCAGGCACACAGAGTCAGTCTCAGTCCCAGTCCCAGTGTCTCACTTGCTTCAATTTAGCAAGGACAGAGTCAATCTTTCTTGGTACCTACTGATGTGAGGATGGCCAAATGCCAGGAGTTCTCTGAAGAGGGGCCTTTCCTGAAAAAGCAGGTAGTGGCTCACAGCTGGCTCCTGAACACTTCACAAAGTTGGACAAGGAGACCAGATCTGAGACAGGACACGCCATATTGGGGGAACATAGTATGGCCCAGCAGTCAGAGGATACTCTGGAGAGTGAGAGACCTACTTGGGGAAGGAGGTGCCTTTGTGGGTGTAGATGTGTATTTGTGGTTTTGTCTCATGTTCTGAGAATAGGCAGGAAAGTCGGTTTGTTTGGTTTGGAGTGAACTGTTTCTAGTAAGTTGTTTCACAAGGCGAGTGTTTCTATGTCTGTGTATCCCACAGTGTCCGTGCTTGTAGACATTAGAAAAGAGAATGCATCAATGGATGTTTCCTGTCAAGTAGAAAGCTTCCCAGCATTCATCCTGCCCAATTTATGAATGCACTAGGGCTTGCCTTATCGATGGGCAACACCTGCTATTTTCCTAAGTTCCTGTTTTCTTCCTGAAATCTAGCCACTCTCCAGAATAGGTTCATGCATTTGCATCCAGGATATGTACCACCTCCAACCACTGTGACATGGACATGTACTGGATAGCTGAAGAGAATGGCAAGCATCTCAGAAAAGTCAGATATCAGTGTGACCTGGAAAGTCTCAGTAGAGAAACCCTGCAAAGGGCCTTTTGATTACCTATTGTTCTGTTGCCCTGAATATCAGGAAGTTCTTTGCCTCAGGCCACGCTTTTGTGAAGCCTGAAGAAAACAGTTTTCAAATGGAAATGAATGGGCATCACCTGTGGCTCTTTGCTTAAGTGCGTTGTAAAGGGATGTGTCTGAATCAGCCTCTTGGCCCTGTGTGAGCCTGTGGCTTAGATTATCAGCACCTGATGGGTCTAAAGAAAGATCCCATGTGTGGATCCATAATCAAAATGGCCAAAAAATCAGTCATTGTTGATGAAGTCTCTCGCATTCCTCTGTAAGGTTCCTGACCTCCATCAAGTGAGAAAAGGGATCCATTGGGTCAATTGAGTTCTTCAAAGCCCTGCAGATGCTAGCCCATAGGTTCTTGGGTTTTCTTATGAATCCAATTCAAATAAAGAATCTAAACCCCACAGACAGTAGGCCTCAAATTGAAGAACAGAGCTGTATTAATGGCAGGCATATTTGATCACTCCTGGTTCACAGGAAGGGTGTTCAGGCCACTCTGACTTTTGGCAAATGAGGGGAAAGGGAGATTATTTGGGACACTGTCTTGTGCTGCGCCTCTCATGGAATCCTCCTGCCAGAAGTTATGATGAGTGTCTATTTGGAAGAAGATGAGTGCCATTTCGGAGTGTTTTGGTTTTAATTGTGGGCATTTGTGTGGCGGTTGGTAGAGATAATTGGGTCCACCTTGTCTTGTATTTTGGTGTGATTCCCCTTAGAGACTGTGTTTTGGAACTGACCTCTGAGAAGGTACAAGGTCCTGTGTCATTGTATATCCATAATTCTAGGACATCTCCACGGAATGTAATTCAAAGCTAAGTATACCAATCAAGGACCAAATGAACTTCTGGGCTTCAAATCTTACCTAGATTTCTGTTTTCATACTTATATTGAAAGGTTAATAAAATAGGTACTTGTCACGTCCTGTTTTTCTGTATGCTTAATAAAACACTGTTGAAATCTTGAGAACTGTTTGCTCTTCTTGTTCCCAGAATGTGCTGCCCCCAACTGCCAAACTGCAGAATGTACTCCATCAACCATTTGCACGCAAACCGCCCACTCGCCCTTAACCATCAATAAACTTCCCTCCCTGCCCTCTCCAAGGAAAATATATAAGCACTTCTTAAGCTGTTCTCAGGGCTCTCTGCTCTATTCAACTGATCTCTGAGCCCTTGCATGCCGGACTCCCAATAAACCCTTTGAGGTTGCATTAGACAGTCTCTTGGTGGTCTCTTCCAGCGACGCTCACCCGACATTTACTTCTGGTGGCCCCAGCGAGATCCGGCAGCTGCAGATGAAAGACCCCCAATGGGCTCCTCTGGGGGTAAATAAGGCCCCTCTTTCTGGTTTCAGGATTCAGGTTAGGGTTTGACAAAATGGCTATTGGTAAAGAGCGTGAGCTCTCTCCCACGGTGGCTGACACACATGTCACAGAGCCACAGGCCATGTTCCTGTGGGATGGACTCGGGAAATTGAGGAACCATAGTCTCCTCGACTCAGTGATATTTTCTTTCAGATTTGGAATTGGCAGCCCATCAGGATTTGCCCGCTACTCAGTCCTGGTCTCAGTATTGGACGTCCATTGTCTGTCTTTATTGTCTTGTCTTGTCTGTGTCGTGTGTCTTTGCTTTCACTGTCTGTGTATATTTCATTATGGGACAGAGCACTTCAATGCCTCTGTCCCTGACCCTTAATCACTGGACCAAAGTCTGCTTAAGGGCTCAGATTCTTTCTTTTTCATTAAAACACCAGACCTGGCAGATTCTGTGTCTCAGAATAACCCACCTTTGTAGTCGGATGGCCCCTAGAAAGATGTTTCTACTTCGCACTAATTTGAAAAGTCTGAGATATTGTCTTTCAGCCGGGGCCACATAGCCATCCAGATCAATAGCCATATATCTTAACTTGTCAGGACCTCTGCAAATCTCCTCCTCCATGGGTGAAGCCTTTCCTTGTCCCTGCACCCACTCCTACTCCTTCCCCTACGATTCTATGTCTCAAACTCTCTGCTCCTCAACCTCCACCCTCTGTTCTCCCTGAGTCTCAAGACTCTACTCGTCCTTATCCTCTGCCCTTGTCCCCCAACCCCCAAAACCCTGTAAGTAATTCCCCTGCTGCTTACTCAGCCTCTCCACCATTCGAGGAAGCCAGGATGGCCCAGCACCCTCCAGATGACTGTCCAATGGCACACACAGCCCCTCCGTCCCTAGAGGAAGCTGGCCCGGCTAAAAAAACTCAGAGAACTCGCCAACGTTTTCACACCTGCCTACTTGGGATGACTGCCAACAACTCCTAGGGACTCTCTTCACGACAGAGGAATGAGAGGAAAAACCTCCTGGAAGCTAGAAAAAAATATCCTCGGACTTGATGGGCGACCAACACAACTTCCCAACATAATCAAAGCCGGCTTCCCCTTAAACCAACCCAACTGAGACCCCAACACCTTTGAAGATAGGGAGCATATGTCCAATTATTGCCAGGCTCTAATAGCGGGTATCCAAGGGGCCGCTAGGTGACCAACTAATTTGGCCATGGTAAGAGAAATTATTAAAAGGCCTGATGAATCTACCTCTATGTTTCTAGAGAGAATTATGGAGGCATATAAGAGATATACTCCTTTCGATCCTCAGGCAGCAGATCAAAAGGCAACTGTCATGATGGCCTTAATTGGCGAAGCTGCCATGGATATTAAAAAAAAAAAAGTTAAAAGAGAGATTTAGTCAGAGAAGCCAAAAAAATATACTATAAAAGAGAAACAGGGAAAAAGAAAGGGAGCAAAGGGATGATGAGAGAAGCAAAAGAAAGACTAAGGCATTGACTTAGATCCTGGTCACAACAAGAAAGAGGCCAGAAATTAAGACATAAGGTGACAGGAAGGGATACCTGGGCCCGTGCCAGAGGCCACCCCTGGCCTCAGATCAATGTGCCTACCGTAAAAAAAAAGGACACTGGGCCAAAGAGTGCCCTATAAAGAGACAGACACGCCAGCCAGCCATTCTGACTCTGGAGGATGACTAAGAAAGTTGGGGCTCAGATTCCTTCCCCTAGCTCAGGGTAACTTTTGAAGAGTAGGGGACCCCAGTAAACTTTGAAATGAATACAGGAGCAGTATACTCAGCCCTTAGGGCCCCATTGGTCCGTCTATCAAATAAAAGGTCTGTAGTTCAAAGGGCTAATGGCAGTAAATATCGGGCTTAGACTACTAAGAGGACCATGGACCTGGGGAAAGGAAAAATCCATCACTCCTTCCTAGTAATCCCAGAATGCCCGCACCCATTGATGGGCAGAGATCTGCTCACCAAGCTCTGGGCCAAAATAACTTTTAACCCTGAAAGCCCCCAAAAGAAATTTCTAAATCCTTCAGTAAAAACTCCTATAGTCACGGCTGTAACTATATTAGTATAAGATAAACATCCACTCTTCACACCCCCCAAGACTGATCAAACAGGCAAGCTACCGCAGAAATGGATAACAGATTACCCAGATGCCTGGGCAAAAACTGCTGTGTTAGGCCTGGCCGTGAAACAACCTCCAATAACAGTGGAGTTAAAAACCTCAGCCTCCCCAATCAATGTCAAATAATATCTTCTAAGCATAAAAAGCTAAAGATGGGATAAGGCCCTATATTCAGAAATATCTGGCCTTAGGGGTCCTAAGGCCCTGTCAATTGGCCTGGAACACTCCCCTGTTATTAGAAGAAAAAGCCAGGAACCGGGGACTATCAACCTGTTAAAGACCAAAGAGAGATCAACAACAGAGTGCAGGACATTCACCCCACAGTACCTAATCTGTTCAAACTGCTTAGCACTCTGAACCCTGAGCAGAAATGGTATACTGTTCTGGACTTAAAACAAGCTTTCTTTTGCTTGCCTCTGCATAAAGATAGTCAGTTGCTGTTTGCTTTTGGGTGGGTAGACCCAGAAACCGGAAAGTATAGTCAACTAACTTGGACTAGACTCCCAGAGGGGTTCAAAAACTCCCCCACTCTCTTTGATGAAGCCCTCCACAGAGATCTCAACAATTTCAGAACTACACACCCCGAAGTCACCCAGCTTCAATACGTGGATCACCTGCTACTGGCATCCAACACCAAGGAAAACTGAACTGGGACCCAAGCACTATTATCGGAGCTTGCTCAACTCGGGTATAGAGCTTCTGCCAAAATTGCCCAATTTGCCAGCAAGAAGTAACCTTCCATGACTATTTCCTCAGGGGCGGTAAACGATGGCTCACTGAGCCCAGAAAACAAACCGTTGAGCAGATACCAACCCCATCTTACAGCAGACAACTAAGAGAGTTTCTTGGGATTGCTGGGTTTTGCAGGTTATGGATAAATGGGTTCGCGTCCTTAGCTGCTCCTTTATACCCGCTGTTAAAGGGAGATGCCCAATTCCAATGGACCCCTGAGTAACAGGAAGTTTTAGATAACATCTAAGGACACTGACACTGAACGCCTCAACTTTACTGAGCTCAGCCTGCAATTACAGAAAGCCCTACACTAAGTTAAAAATGTACGTCAACTCACTCACCTTGGTTCAAAGAAACTGCAGGCACTCCTGTAGGATTAAGAACAGAGTTTTCCACTAACCAACACACAGCGAAAGAAAAAAACTGAACCGGTAACAAAAGCCTGTTGGGTCAGTCAATTGTTTAATGCTTACCCTTCCAAGTTTCTTAGAGGAAAGCACCTATGAGGAACCAGACCAGGAAAATTCTGGGAAGTGGACATTACTGAAATTAAGCCAGCAAGGTATGGACTTAAATATCTCCTAGTCTTTGTCGATACATTTTCAGGATGGATTGAAGCCTTACACACACACACACACACACACACAGGAAAAAAAAAAAAAAAACAACCGCCCAAATGGTTCTCAAGAAGATCGTGGAAGATATTTTTCCAAGATATGGTCTGTTTAAGGTAATAGGGTCTGATAATGGACTTGTGTTCATGGCCCAGGTAAGTCACGTGTGGATTAATTGTAAGTTACATTATGCTTATATACCCCAGAGCTCAGGAGAGGTAGAAAAAATAAATAGAACCATTAAAGAGACCTTAACAAAATTAAGCTTAGAGACTGGCATAAAAGATTGGACTATGCTCCTGCCTTATGCACTGTTTCATGCGAGAAATACTCCCTCAGTTTCTCTGTGTAACCTCACCCCCTATGAAATTCTCTATGATGCCCATCATCCAGTAAGGGACCTAATCCCCAACACTAAGGCCTAACAATCCCTTCCACACCCCTTGCTTGACAGACTTAAAGCCATTGAAAGAACTCAGTGATAACTGTGGAAACAGCTGGCCACTGCCTACCAACCTGGGGACGAGGGGATTCCACATCGATATCAAGTAAGAGACTTCGTCTACATAAGACAACATCAGGTGTCATTCCTAGAACCCCGCTGGAAAGGAACATACCAGGTGCTACTTATAACACCTACAGCGGTAAAAGTAGACAGAATCACTTTTTGGATCCATGCCTCTCATCTAAAGCCTTCGCTGTGTCCAGACTCTGGTTGGAAACTGGAAAAGACTGGTAACCATTTCAAATTTCGTATTCGCTATGTGGACAAGACTGTAGACTCTCAACTTGGCCACCAGTACTCCTAACCCTCATCAGCCTGTTCAGCAGTGAAGGCTGATCTCAAATCCTACTAGACAAGAAGTATGGTATATCTCGCATACAGCCCCCTTATGGACCTGGTGGCTATCTCTCCACCCAGACATTTTTCAGCTTGGTATACGTCTTTCCTATTGAGATAACCCTGATGAAGAGGATCCCACTAAAGTTTCATTAAATCCCTTCCGTTCCATAGATAATTGAAACAAACATTATGGATGCACAGAAACGCGAGCCAGATTCAGGTTGGCTAGCCTAGATTATGATGTATGCCCGGCGGACTATCAAAGCCACAAACAGCCATGGCTGTGTGGGGGAAAAGCCAACTTCTTGTGTAACTCATGGGGATGTGAGCATACCGGGGCTGCCTGGTGGAACCCAAACTCCTCATCACATTCAGTACACAGCATTGGCCATATTACCAATTAGACAACCAAAAGCTATGGCCCCCAGAGAGTTCTCTAGATCCTCAAATTCTGCGTGACATTTTTAACTTCGGCAAGTGCTCAAAAGGGGAAAATTCCCCTATGTGGAATCCTTTTCCCTCCTTCACTCACATCCTGTACTATGCTTCTCCAATAGTTCCTCACCCTCAGTCTTCTGCTCTAGAGTCTCTGCTGTCACTCCCACCTCAGCAACGTGATTTCTCACCTCCAATTACTAGATCAAAAACCCAAACCTCTGCCAGTTCTCAGACCATTGCCCCCTTGCTGAGGTAGCAGGTACCGAGGTACCCCTCCACTCACTCACTCCTCTCTTTTTCTGTCTGTGCGTGCACTAGGTCCCACCAAGTCCTCTAAGAAGCTAAACCAAAGCTCAAACCAGCTGAGAAGAGCCCTCAGACCCCTATCCAAGATGTAATAAAAATGGCCTTTAAAGTTGCTTTGTCATCACTGAAAACAGGTTTCTAAAAATTTAAAGTCCCTCAGGGGTTTTTGGAATACTCACTCCCATCTTCACCTCTGCTCTACCTGTTCTACTGCTCAAGTTTTGTTCTAGGAAAATCCCAAACCCCTTTTCCATTATTCTTTTACATCTCATCTTCCTCATTCTCAGATCCATGGAGCTGCTCTCAGCCTCGCCTTCCCAGTCTTCCCCCTCTGTACCAGGTCCATAGATATGTCTTAAATAACCTTCTCCAGAAGTCTTCACCGAGGCTTACATTAGGTCTTTCAGCAAAAGAGTCCCTCTGAAAGAGTTCAATGTAGATAAACTTCCACTTTTCGTGTTGCCCTGTTCTACTTGGCCACTGGCTGGAAAAATCACCACCCCTAAGCTTGACACCGCCTTACTAGGTTTTCACAAAATATGTGAACAAAGCCTCTGGCCTTGAGCTGGGGCTTCACAGAGATGACTACATTTCTAAGATAAAAAAGTTACCAACTGGGCTTCATGGTGACAGCTGGCAGGGAGAAAAAAAAGAGACAAAAAAGCTCTCCCTTTCCAAGGTGTCCTTGAAAAGTTAACTTGCCCAGAACAGAGGAACAAAAACAGAAACAAAAACTGATTTTTGTGAATTTCTACAGACTGTGAACTTCTGATCCACTTCCCTTACATGTTGGGTACAAATTCTAAAACTACCAAAACTTGGGGTTCAGGGGATTAATTGATTACAACAGAAGCAATGCCCTCTAAATCCGGATGCAACCAAATAAGGCTGTTTTCCTGTGTTTGGTGCTATCTTAGGTCCCTTTCCTTTTCCATCCCTACAACAGTATAATTCTATACACTTTAACATTATTTATGTTTTCATAAAATGGTCAATATATGTGATTAATTATGTAATGATGCAGATGTTTTCCAGAGTTCTCTATCATGACGTAGGTTCATTTAAAGATCAAATAGGGGGGCATACAACCCGGTTCCAGCGGGAACCTGTATCCCTCACTTTAGCCATCCTATTAGAAATAATAGTTGCTTAAGGGGTGGGCTAGTCCATGAGACACAACAAAGACACAATTAGAAGCAGAAATAGGCCAAACCTTAAAGACATTAATAACCGACATCACAGCTTTACAGGAATTTTAACCTCTCTCTTTCTGAAGTTGTTTTACAAAGCAGGCGAGTGTTGGACCTCCTCTTCATGAGAGAAAGGTGCCTTTTTGCTTGCATTGAGGGAAGAATGTTGTTTTTGTGCCGACAATACTGGAGTTGTAAAAGAATCTATGAAGAAATTAAGAAAACGACTTGAAGAGCGTCAAAGAGAGACAGAGGCCCCAAAAGGGAGGTTTGAGTCTTGGTTCACATAGTGACCTAATTAACTGCGCTTTTATCTGCCATGGCCGGTCCATTAAAATTCCTCATATTATTGCTAACTGTAGGACCCTGTTTGCTCAACCGTGTAGTTTTCTTTCTAAACCAAATCGAACCTGTTATTAATCCTATCCATACACTGTTCTCTCAATCTAATTTTACAGAAGAGCAGGGACAGAATTGGTATTAAAATACAGGAAAATAGAGGATCTTCCACCTGCTGAAAACCTCAAAGGTCCACGTAGAAATGATCCCTGGAGAAGATGTAGGCAAGTATGAAGGACCTGAGAGAGCAAAAGTCTTCCATGGCAAACAACCTGCTCAGGATGAAGGGATGTGTCTGAATCAGCCACTCTCTTCTTAATGTAGAGAAGATGGACCAAAGCAGGCATGTGTTGAGAGCTGCTCCTGCATGCCTATGGTTGACATACCTCTCTGACCTGTGAAAGTGTCACAGGAAGTAGGAGCAGCCTCCCTCTCATGGGAACCTTGGAAGCAACTGTTAGGACAAAGTTGTTGCCAAGGCAGTGACCTCATTCAGTTCCAAAATTAAGTGAATTCACCTAACTTCCTTGGTGATGGAACTCTCTGAACTTGGAATCCAGGAAGCCAGGCACCCAGAGCCAGTCCCAGTCCCAGTCCCAGTGGTCAAACTTATTTTGATTTACCAAGGACAGACTCAGTCTTTCTTGGGACCTACTGATGTAAGGATGGCCAAATGCAAGGAAAGCTATGAAGAGGGGCCTTTCCTGAGAAAGCACACAGTGGCTCACCGCTGGCTCCTGACAACTTCACAGAGTTGGCCAAAAGACCAGATTTGAGACAGAACAGGCTATTTCCAGGGAACATAATAAGGCCCACCAGACAGAGGACACTCCGGATAGTCACAGACCTACTTGGGGGAAGGAGGTGCCTTTGTGGTGTGGGTGTGGGTTTGTGGTTTTGTCTCATGTTCTGAGAATAGGTATGAAAGGTGGTTTGTTTTGTTTGGAGTGAACTTTTTCTAGTAAGTCGTTTGACAAGGCGAGAATTTCTATGTCTGTGTATCCCACTGTGTCCGTGGTTGTAGACATTAGAAAACAGAATGCATCAATTAATATGTCCTGTCTAGTAGAAAGCTTCACAGCATTCATCCTGCCCTATTTATGAATGGACTGCAGCTTGCCTTATTGATGTGCAACACCTGCTATCTTCCTTAGTTTCTGTTTTATTCCTGAATTCTGGCCACTCTCCAGAATAGGTTCATGGTTTTCTGTTTAAGATATGTACAACCTCGAAGCTCTGTGACATGACCATGTCCTGTATAGCTGAAGGGAATGGTGAGCATCTCAGAAAACTCAGATATCAGTGTGACCAGGAAAGTCTTAGTGGAGAAACCCTGCTTGGGGCCTTTTGTTTACCTACTCTTCTGTTGCCCTGAATGTCAGGAAGGTCTTTTCCTCAGTCCACCACTTTGTGAAGCCTGAAGAAAACAGTTTTCAAATGGAAATGAATGGGCATTACCTGTGGCTCTTTGCTTAATTGCTTTGGAAAGGATGTGTCAGAATCAGCTTATTTACCCTGTGTGAGGCTGTGGCTTAGATTCTCAGGTCCTGATGGATCTAAAGAAATATCCCATGTGTACATCCAAAACCAAAATGGCCAAAAGAGCAGTCCTTGTGGATGAAGTCTCTCGCCTTCCTCTGTAACTTTCCTGACCTCCATCAAGTCAGATTAGGGATCCTTTGGGTCAAATGAGTTCTTCAAAGCCTTGCAGAGTCTAGCCCATAGTTGCTTGGGTTTTCTCAAGACTCCAATTCACATAAAGAATCCAAACCCCACAGTCATTTGGCCTCAAATTGAAGAAGCGGAGCAGTATTAACGGGAGGCCTATTTAATCTCTTCTGGTTCACAAGAAGGGTGTCCAGGCAACCCTGAATTTAGGCAAATTAGGTGCAAAAGAGCTTATTTTGGACACGGTCTTGGGCTATGCCCCTCATGGAAAACTCCAGCCATAGTGGAGTTTATTGTGAGTGTCTATATGGAAGAAGATGGGCGCCACGTTGGAGTGTTTTGGTTTAAATTGTGGTCATTTGGGTGGCGGTTGGAAGAGATGACTTGGTCCACATGTTCTTGAACTCTGGTGTGATTCCCTTAGAGTCTGAGTTCTTCAACTGACCTCAGAGAAGTATTGCCATGAATAGTGTTGAGATTTTTGGAAGCCAGGCATGAGCATCGCCCTTGGAAACTGAGTTCTAGGCCCAGGGTGGCTTTCCACAGAGCACTGAGCCTCTCAGCCAGGATACCACAAATTTTATTCTGAAAAACTTGACACCCATAGTTGAGAGTCAAAACTCATATGGACCTCATATTGTAGACCTAAATGGGCATAGCATCATATGATCTTCTGGCCACTCTTTGGGAAGCCTTACCTGTGAGTGTTCTCCAGAGATTTCATTGAAATGAGCTTCCTAACCATTTAATGGTTCCTGAAAGAATTGAAACTCACAGTGCCTCCAACTTCATCCTTGAAAAATGGCTAGATAAATACCATGAAATTTTTGAATTTCCCATCACCAGGTGGCACTGGAAAACCTTTTGATGTCCTGTTGCTGATCATGAATATACCAGACAGTGCCTTGATTGACTAGGTTTCATGTAAATGGTGTAGAACAGAGATGCCAGTAAGTTGGACTCTGTTGAGTAGTAGGTTAGAGCAGTGGTGGGCAGGTATGTGATAAAACATCTGTGGTGGGGCCATGTGGATCATCCATTGGCTTCCAAATGGCTTGTGACTGACATGGTGCAGCCAGCAGAACCTTCCATGTAAAGGCAAGTTGTTATATGGAGAGGTTTCAGGACATTGTTCAGAATCAGGTTGCTATGGTCAAGGGGGCAAGATATGTGGGATTGGATCCTGGTTCTTGTATCCTCCTGCAAAACCTGACCCACCATACATGACAGAACTTCCTCTTGCATTGTGACCCAGTTGAACTCCTTGTATTTTGTGAAGCAAATACCAAACTCTCAGTGCAGCAGGAAGAAACACCACGAAAATGGAAGATGACCATATGCCTTCACAGTGCACACCGGCACACATTTAGCCCCCAGTGGCCACAGTTTATCTAAAAAGAGAATTCAGCACTGCTGCCTCATGTACATTGGGAAATAAGAAACCATGTCCTCCAGGTCTCATAGATGCAGACCAATCTTTTATGGTCTCCCTAGAAAGGAAGCTAAAGCTCTTGACAACAACATATTTTTCAAGTGCCCAACCTCACAGGCAGTTTCTCAAGAAGTCTCTAGGCCAGCAGACCTCCATGTTTGTGGAGTTTTTACCCTGTCCCATACTTTTGGAAACTACTCTACCACTTCCAAGGTTGTGAGCTCCTGAGCATATTGCATTCCACAAATTTATTCACAGATTTTCTAAATCTTCTCCTCTAATTGTGTCTTTCTTGGGGTGAAGGGATTGTCAAGGCATTGTTCTGGTTGAGAGTGGGAATAATTTTGTGTAGCACATATTTACATACACATTGGATTCATTGTTCAATTTTCCATTCGAAATACTGAATCCTTGACACTAACCCATACCCTACTAGACTCTGACTATTAATTCTAATATGATGGAGAAAAATAACCGAAACAGAATAGAAATACTAGCATTTCAGAAGAGGCATGGTGTATAGTTGGTCTTGCCTTTTGTATGATATAGGGTAGGAGTTATAAATCTTGTCAATTTTTTGTTGAAATAGTTCTGCATGTGTTTTTAAAGTTAACACATCTGTGAATTCCTGTCTCCATTTTTCTGTAGCCTATTCAGCACATGTATTTTTATACGCACATATAGAATCCTACCTGGTATCACACGTATATTCTTGAGAGGTGGCTAACTTGGCAGATACAAAGTGTGAGAAGAGATCACTCCTCATTAATACTTTTGGAACTGAAAATTCAGACTATGAGTGAGCTTCTTAGTTCAAGAACATTATACATAAATCCATGTTCAGTAAAATTAATATTTTTGGATCTGTGGATGATATATATTTCACAATGAATTTTAATTGGCATATATATTGCTACTTTTCAATGTCTCTGTGTGTGTTTTGTGTGTGTGTGTGTGTGTGTGTGTGTGTATATATATATATATATATATATATATACTCTCTAGATTTTTCAAAATATAAAATATATGTGTCCTATTATACACTCCCTAAATTCATTCTTGTTCATGTATGTGGTTTTATATTAAACTTTTCATAAGATTATTTTAAAAATATTCATCCACCTGAAATACATATTTGTTTTCTAGTACTAAAAAGTTACTTCAGTGAATGGTGCAAACAAATCCTTTTATTTTTACAGTAGCTGACCCACTTTAACATCAATGCAAGTAGATTCCTATGGGACATGATGTGTATTTTGACGTTCATTTTTATTAAACACTGGTACATTACTATTTCTGCAGTTTTTGTACATCATAGAATATACATTTCATCCACAAGTTCACAAATTTAAAGAAATTTGTAACACATTCAATCACTTCCTGCTTCAGAACATATGTATTCCTCCTTGTTTTTGACTGGTCATTTCATGAGACTTCTTTCCAAACACATTATTTTCGATTTCCATAATCAATTTTGAAGCAAAATTCACACACTCTTTATGATAAACCACAACCGTAATATTACCATTAGATGTATTACTGGTTGGAATGAATGTATATATATATCAATATATGATTCCTGTGTATTTTCAGATATCAATTCAATACATTATTTAAAGTTGGAACAAGTTATATTATTTATTCGCAGTATGGTCTATTCATGCATTATCTCTATATTCATACATACATGGTACACCTATATGTACCTCCAATACTAATTTATACCCCTTCAAAATATTGCTCCAAGAAATGGTGCAAGAAAGACTCATGTCACCTGATCTACATATACGTTTTATCACAGTAATATTCTGGCCACAAAATGCAAAGTCACACTTACGATTGTACCAAAGCCTAAATGGAATGTGAGTATGGGTTATGAAAATCACCCATGTCCACGTTGCCTAATGCTCTCAAATGTCAATCCTATTGGTGACTACATATTTGTTACTTCCTAAGATTATATATTCAATCTCAAGCCTGTTGAAAGTGTCTATTGCTATCACTCACTTTATACTTTGCCTGATTTCCTAATGTCGCTATTGATATCTGCTTTCCTACATATTTTCCCCATTTCATCACTGTGACTGACTCTTCACATGTGCTGACATTTACATTTTCTGTCTACCTGAAAACCTATTGCTAAAGAACTATTTGTCCAAATGCTATACTCACACTTTTTTCTAATCCTACCAACTATCTTCCTAATCCTACCGACTCTCCCTCTTTGAATGGTTGTTCTCCTCAACATTCAATCATCCAAGGTATCAGGTCCTATGCCATTGTGTATAGATTTATCTGAGACATCTGTGCAGAACATAATTAAATGATAAGTATCCCAATCAAGGACCTAATGCCCTTCTGGGCTTCAAATGTTACCGAGATTTCTGTTTTCATTCATATATTTCACCTATATAATCTTATATATATCGCAGGTTCCCAATACCATTATTCATCCAGCAGAATGATCCTAACCCAAATCAAACATGTTATTAACCGTAACCATACACTGTTCCCTCAATCTAACTTTACAGAATAGCAGGGACAGAGTTGGTCTTACAATACAGGAATGTAGGAGATCTTCAACCTGCAGAGAACCTCAAAGGTCCATGCAGAAATGATCCCTAAAGAAGATGTAGGCAGCTATGAAGGACCTGAGAGTGCGAAAGTCATCTTTCATGACAAAAAAAAAAAAAAAAACATGTCAGGATGAAGGGATGTGTCTGAAGCAGTCTCTCTCTTCTTAATGTAGAGAAGATAGACCAAACCAGGCTTGTGTGGAGAGCTGTTCCCGGGTGCCTGTGGTTGATATTCCATTCTAGCTTGTGAAACTGTCATAGGAAGTAGGGGCAGGATCCATCTCAGGGACCCTTGGAAGCAACTGTTAAGACAAAGTGGTTGCCAAGGCAGTGACCTCATTCAGTTCTAGATGAAGTGACCTATGTCACTTTCTTGTTGATAGAACACTCTGAACTTGGGATCCAGGAAGCCAGGCACCCTGAGGCAGTCCCAGTCCAAGTCCCAGTGGTCTCAAATGTTTGGATTTAAGAAGGACAGAGTCAGTCTTTCTTGGCAACTAAATTGAAGATGGACAAATGCCAGGAAAGCTCTGAAGAGGGGCTTTACCTGAGAAAACAGGCAGTGGCTCACCGCTGGCTCCTGATAACATCACAGTTTTGGCCAAGGAGACCAGATCTGACATAGCACAGCCCGTTTCGGGGGAACATAGTATGGCCCACCAGTCAGAGGACGCTCTGGATAGTCACAGACCTATTTGGGGAAACAAGGTGCCTTTGTGGGTGTGTGTGTGTGTGTGTTTTTGATTTTGTCTCATGTTTTGAGAATATGTAGGAAAGTCGGTTTGTTTGGTTTGGAGTGGACTGTTTCTAGTAAGTCCTTTGAGAAGGCGAGTGTTTCTATGTCTGCATATCCCACTGTGTCCGTGGTTGTAGACAATAGAAAAGAGAATGCATCAATAGATGTGTCCTGTCTAGTAGAAATCTTCGCAGTATTCATCCTGTCCAATTTATGAATGGACTGCAGGTTACCATATGGATGGGCAACACCTACTACCTTCCTACATTCGTGATTTCTTCCTGAATTCTGGCCACTCTCCCATAGGCTCATGGTTTTGTGTTCAAGATATGTATCTCCTCCACAATCTGGGACATGGCCATGTACTGGATAGCTGAAGAGAATGGTGAATATCTCAGAAAACTCAGATATCAGTGTGACCAGGAAAGTCTCAGTGGAGAAAATCTGCTTTGGGATTTTGCTTACCTATTGTTCTGTTGCCCTGAATGTAAGGAAGGTCTTTGCCTAAGGCCCCACATTTCCAATGCCTGAAAAAAACAGTTTTCAAATGGAAATAAATGGGCATCACCTGTGGCTCCTGGCTTAATTGCTTTGCAAAGGGATATGTCTGAATCAGCCTCTCAGTGCAGTTTGAGATTATCGCTTAGATTCTCAGCACCTGATGGATCTAAAGAAAGATCCCATGTGTGCATCCAAATCCAAAATGGCCAAAAGAGAAGTCATTGTGATGAAGTCTCTTGCCTTCCTCTGTAAGGTTCCTGATCTCCATCAAGTGATAACAGGGGTCTTTGGGTCAACTGAGTTCTTCAAGCCCTGCAGAGGCTAGCCCATAGGTTCTTGGGTTTTCTTATGACTGCAAATCACATAAAGAAACTATACCCGACAGTCAGTATGCCTCAAATTGGAAAAGCGGAACAGTATTAATGGCATGCCTCTTTGATCAGTCCTGGTTCACAGGAACGTTGTCCAGGAAACACTGACTTTAGACAAATGAAGGGCAAGGGAGCTTATTTTGACATTGTCTTGGGCTGTGTGCCTCATAAAAACTTCCAGCCAAGGTTATGATGAGTGACTATATGGAAGAAAATGATTGCCATGTGGGAGTGTTTTGGTTTTAATTCTGGTCATTGGTGTGGCGGTTGGAAGAGATGACTGGGTCAACTGGTCTTGAACTCTGGTGTGTTTCCACGTAGAGACTGAGTTTTGAAACTGATCTCAGAGAAGTATTGCCATGAATTGTGTTGGGATTTTAGGAGGCCACGCATGAGAGTCGCCCTTGGAACCTGAGATCTAGGACCAGGGTGGCTTTCCACAAAGAACTGGGAATCTCAGCCTGGATATCACATGATTTTATTCTGAAAGACTTGGCAGCCATAGTTGAGAGTCAAAAGACATAGGACCTCACATTGTAGACCTCAATGGTCCTGGCTTCAATTGACCTTTGTCCACTCTTTGGAAAGCCTTGCCTGTGAGAGTTCTCTAGAATTTTCTTTGAAATGAACTTTCTCAATATTTAATGGTTCCTGAATAATTGAAATCCACAGTGCATCCAACGTCGTCCTTGAAAAATGGCTAGATAAATAACATGAAATTTTTGAAATTTCCATGACCAGGTGGAACTGCAGAAACTTTCGATGTCCTGTTGCTTACCATGAGTGTACCAGACAGTGCCTTGATTGACAGGGTTTCATGAAATTTGTTTAGAACAGAGAAGCCAGTATTTTGGAGCCTGCTGAGTAGTGGGCCTAGAGCAGTGGTGGAGAGGTGTGTGATAAAACATCATGGTGGGGCCATTTGTATCTGCCATTGGCTTCCAAATGGCTTGTAACTGACAGAGTGCAGACATCAGACCCTTATATGTAAAAGCATCTTGTTATATGGCGTAGTTTCAGGGCAATGTTCAGAATCAGGTTGCTATGGACAAGCGGGCAATCTTTGAGAGATAGAAGCCTGGTTGGTGAATTTTCTTGCAGACCCTGACCCACCACACGTGACAGAACTACCTCAAGCACTGTTTCCCAGTTGAACTCCTTGTATTTCGTGAAGCATGAACCAAACTCCAAGTGCAGCAGCAAGAAACACCACGAAAAGTGGAGGATGACCAAATGGTTTCACAGTCCACACGGGGGACAATAAACCCCCAGTGCCCACAGTTTACCTACAAAGAGAGAATTCAGCACTGCTGCCTCGTGTTCATTGGAAAATGAGAAATGTTGTCCTCCAGGTCTCATAGATGCAGACACAGCTTTGAGGGTCTCACTACAAAGGAAGCTTAACTCCTGACAACAACCTATATTTCAGTGCCCAATTTCACTGGCAGTTTCTCAAGAAGTTTTAGGCAAGCAGAGCTTCATGTTTGTGGAGTGTGTACCCTGTCCTTACTTTTGGAAACTCCTATTCCACCTCCAAGTTTGTGCACTCCTGAGCATTTTCTATTCCAGAAATGTAATCACAGATTTTGTAACTCTTCTACTCTAATTGTGTCTCCCTTGGGGCGAAAGTAATGACAAGGCATTGTTCTGGATGAGAGTCAGAAGATTAATTTTTCTATTTTCCATTTGAAATTCTGAATCCCTGACACTAACCCATATTCTACTAGACTCTGACTACTAATCCAAATATGATGGAAGAAAATAACCCAAACAGTACATAAATACTTGCAGTTCAGAGTTGGACTTGCCTTTTCCATGATAAAGGGTAGGTGTTATAAATCTATTCAATATTTAATTGAAATAGTTCTCCATGTGTTTTTAAAGTTAACAAATATGTGAATTACTGTCTCCCATTCTCTGGAGCTTATTCAGCACATGTATTTTTATATGCACAAATAGAATCCTACAAGGTATCACACGTACATCCTTGTGAGGTATATGACTTAGCAGATACAAAGTGTGAGAAGTGATCACTCCTCCTAAACGCTGTTGGAACTGAAAATTCAACCTATGGGTGAGCTTCCCAGTGGAACAACATTATACATAAACCCATGTTCACTAAAATGAATGTTTTTGCATCTTTATGATATATATTTCATGATGAATTTCGATTGGCATATATATTGCTACTTTTTAATGTCTGTGTTAGTGTGTGTGTGTGTGTGTGTGTGTGTGTGTGTGTGTGTGTATTATGTATATATATATATGTATATATATATATATATATGGAGAGTATATATATATATATATATATATATATATATATATACTCTCCATATTTTTAAAAATATGAAATATGTGTGTCTTATATACACTCCCTAAATTCATTCATGTTCATGTATGTGGATTAATAATCAACTTTTCACAAGATTATTCTTAGAAATATTCATCCACCCGAAATACATATTTGTTTCCTAGTACTGAAAACTAACTTCAGTAAAAGGTGCATACAAATCCTAATATGTCTACTTTAACTGACCCAGTTTAACATCAATGCATGTAGGTTCCTATGGGACATGATGTGTATTTTGACATTAATTTTTATTCCACACTGGTACATTACTATTTCTTCAGTTTATGCAAATCTCAGTATATATATTTTATTCACTAGTTAGCAAATTTATAGGCATTTGTTTCACTTTCAATCACTTCCTGCTCCAGAACACATGTATTCCTCTATGTTTCTTGACTGGTCTATTCATGAGACTTTTTTCCAAATATATTATTTTCGATTTCCATAATCAATTTTGAACCAAAACTCACACACCCTTCATGATAAACCATAATCCTAAGATTATCGTTAGATATATAACTGGTTGGAATGAATGATTGCATATCAATATAAAATTTCTTATAAATTTTCAGATATTTATTCAATCCATTATTTAAAGTGGATCCAGTTATATTATTTATTCACAGTATGGTCTATTCATGCATTATGTCTATATTCATTGAAACAGGGTACACCTATTTGTACCCCCATACTAATTTGTAAGTCTTCAAAATATTGGTCGTAGAATTGATGGAAGAAATACTCTTTTCACCTGATCTACATACACATTTTATTACAGAAATATTCTGGACACAAAAAGCAAAGGTCACACTTACAATTGTACCAAAGCGTAAATGGAAAGTGAGCATGGATTACTAAAAACATCCATGTCCAGGTTGCCTAATGCTCTCAAATATCAATTCTATTTTTGACTACATATTTGTTTCTTCTTAAGATTATATATTCAACTTCAAACCTGTTGACAATGTCTAACCCTATTACACAATTTGTACTTTGCTTGATTTCCTAATGTCTCTATTGATATCTGCTTTCCTATATTTTTCCCCAGTTCATCATTGTGACTGACTCTTCACATGTGCTTACATTTACATACACTCTCTACCCGAAATCTTATTGCGAAAGAACTTTTGGTCCAAATCCTATACTCACTCTTCTTTCTAAACCTACCAACTACCTTCCTAATCCTACCGACTATCAGTTTTTTACTGGATGTTCTCTTCAACATTCAATATCCAAGGTACAAGGTACGATGCCAGTGTATATTGATTTATCTGAGACATCTGTGCTGCACATTACTCAAAGCTAAGTATCCCACTCAAGTCCCCAATGCCCTTCTGGGCTTCAAATCTTACCTAGATTTCTGCTTTCATACTTATGTTTCACATATATACTCTTGTAAATATCGCATTTTGCCAATACCATTATTCATCCCGCAGAATGATTTGTAACCCAAATTGAACATGTTATTAACCCTAACCATACACTGTTCCCTCAGTATAACTTACTTAAGAGCAGGGACAGTGTGGGTCTTACAATATAGGAATGTAGATGATCTTCCACCTGCTGAGAACATCAAAGATCCATGGAGAAATGATCCTTGCAGAAGATATAGGCAGCTATGTAGGACCTGAGAGAGCAATAGTCATCTTCCATGGCAAACAACCTGGTCAGGATTAATTGATAGTCTGAATCAGCCTCTCTCTTCTTAATGAAGAGAAGATGGACTGAACCAGGCCTCTGTGGAGAGCTGTTCCCTGGTGCCTATGGTTGATATACCATTCTAACTTCTGAATGTGTCACAGGATGTTGGGGCAGCCTCCATCTCATGGGAACCCTGGATGCAACTGTTAGCACAAAGTGGTTACCAAGGTAGTGACCATATTCAGTTCCTGAAAGAAGTGACCTCACTTCACTTCCTTGGTGATGGAATTCTCTGAACCTGGGATCCAGGAAGGAAGGCACCCAGAGCCAGTCCCACTCCCAGTTCCAGTGGGCTAACTTGTTTGCTTTTCCCAAAGACATTATCAGTCTTTCTTGGTACCTACTGATGTGAGGATGGAAAAATGCCAGCAGAGCTCTGATGAGGGGCCTTTCCTGAGAAAGCAGGTAGTGGCTCACCTTTGGCTCCTGACAACTTCACAGATTTGGACAAGGAGACCAGATCTGAAACAGGACAGGCCATTTTGTGGGAACATAATATGGCCCACCAGTCAGAAGACACTCCGGATAGTCACAGACCTATTTGGGGGAAGTAAGTGCCTTTGCCGTTGTAGGTGTGAGTTTGTGGTTTTTTCTCATGTTCTGAGAATAGGTAGGAAAAGTGGTTTGTTTGGTTTGGTGTGGACTGTTTCTAGTAAGTCGTTTGACATGGTGAGTGTTTCTAGGTCTGTGTATCCCACTGTATCCGTGGTTGTAGACATTAGAAAAGAGAATGCATCAATGGATGTGTTGTCTCTAGTTGAAAGCTTCCCCGCATTCATACTGCCCAATTAATGAATGGACTGCAGCTTGCCTTATGGATGGGCAACATCTACTATCTTCTAAAGTTCCTGTTTTCTTCGTGAATTCTGGCCACTCTCCAGAATAGGCTCATGGTTTTGTTTCCCAAATATGTAACACCACAAGATTCTGTGACATGGCCATGTGCTGGATTGCTGAAGGGAATGGGAGCATCTAAGAAAACTCAGATTTCAGTGTGACCAGTAAAGTCTCAGTGGAGAAACCCTTCTTTGGGCCATTTGCTTACTTCTATTTCTATTACCCTGAATGTCAGGAAGGTCTTTGCCTCAGGCCACCCCTTTGTGTAGCCTGAAGAAAACTGTTTTCATATGGAAATGTATGGACATCACCTGTGGCTCTTTGCTTAATTGATTTGGAATGAGATGTGTCTGAATCAGCCTCTTGTCCTTGTATGAGGTTGTGGCTTTGATTCTCAGCACCTGATAGATCTAAAGAAAGATCCCATGTGCTTCCAAAACTAAAATGGCCAAAAGAGCAGTCATTGTTGATGAATATTTTTGCCTTCTTGTTTTAGGTTCCTGACCTCCATAAAGTGAGAATAGGGATCCTTTGGGTCAAATGAGTTCTTGAAATCCCTGCAGAGGCTAGCCCATATTTGCTTGGGTTTTCTCATGACTCCAAATCACAAAAAGAATCTATACCCTACAGCCAGTAGGCCTCAAATTGGAGAAGTGGAACACTTTAACAGCAGGAATATTTGATCATTCCTGGTTCACAGGAAGAGTGTCCAGGCCATCATGATTTTAGGCAAATGAGGGGCAAGTGAGCTTATTTGTGCTCATAGAAACCTCCAGCTGGAGGTTATGATGAGTGTCTACATGGAAGAAGATGATGGCCCTGTGGGAGTGTTTTGATTTTAATTGTGGTCATTTTTTGGCGGATGGAAGGGATGACTGGTTCCACCTGGGCTTGAACTCTGGTGTGATTCCCCTTAGAGACTGAGTTCTGAAACTGACCTCAGAGAAGTATTGCCATGAATTGTGTTGGGATTTTAGGAGGCCACGCATGAGACTCACTCTTGGAAACTGAGATCTAGGCCCAGGGTGGTTTCCACAGAGGCCTGAGAATCTCAGCCAGGATATCACATGATTTTATTCTGAAAGACTTAGCACCCATATTTGAGAGTCAAAACACACATGGACCTCACATTGTAGATGTCAGTTGGCCTGGCTTTAGGAGACCTTTTGGCAACTGTTTGAGAAGCATTGACTGTGAGAGTTCTCCAGAGCGTTCATTGTAATGAACTTTCTCAACACTTAATGGTTCCTGAATGAATTGAAACCCACAGTGCCTCTAACTTCATCCTTGAAAAATTTCTAGATAAATACCATGAAATTTTTGAAATTCCCATGACTAGGTGGCACTGCAGAAACTTTTGATGTCCTGTTGCTGATCATGTGTATACCAGACAGTGCCTTGTTTTTGACTGGGTTTCATTAAAATGGTGTAGAACAAGAGAAGCCAGTAATTTGGAGCCTGCTGAGTAGGGGGGCTAGAGCAGTGGTGGGCAGGTGTGTGATAAAACATCATGTTGGGGCCATGTGAATCTGCCATTGGCTTCCAAATTTTTTGTGACTGATATAGTGCAGACATCAGACCCTTATATGTAAAGGCATCTTGTTAAATGGAGAGTTTTCAGGGCAATATTCAGAATCAGGTTGCTATGGTTATTGGGGCAAGCTATGTGGGATACAACCCTGGTTGGTGCATTCTCCTGCAGACCCTGATCCACCACACGTGACAGAACTCCCTCCAGCACTGTATCTCAGATGAACTTTTTATGTTTTGTGAAGCAAATACCAAATTCCCAGTGCAGCAGCAAGAAATACCACGAAAAGTGGAGGATGACCAAATGTCTTCACAGTCCCCACTGGGAGACACTTAGCTTCCAATGGACACAGTTTAGCTACAAAGAGAGAATTGAGCACTGCTGCCTCATGTTCATTGAAATATAAGAAACCATGTCTTTCGGTTACATAGATGCAGACCCAGCTATGATGGTCTCACTACAAAGGAAGCTAAAGCTCATGACAACAACATATATTTCAAGTGCCCAACCTCAGAAACCGTTTCCCAAGAATTCTTAGGCCAGCAGAGCTCCTTTTTGTGGAGTGTTTACCCTGTCCTTTACTTTTGGAAACTCCTCTACCACCTCCAAGGTTGTGAACTCCCGAGCATATTCCATTCCATATATATGTATTCATAGATTTTCACACTTTCCTACTCTAATTGTGTTTTACTTGGGGCGTAGGTAATGTCAAGGCATTGTTCTGGATGTGAGTGGGAAGATTTTTGTGTAGCACATATTTACATACACATTGGATTCATTTTTCAATTTTCCATTTGAAATACTGAATCCCTGACACTAACCCATACCCTACTAGTCTCTGACTAATAATCCTAATATGATGGTGAAAAATAAGCCAAAAAGAGAAGAAACACAAGCAGTTCAGAGGACGCATTGTGTATTGTTGGAATTGCCTTTTGCATTATATAATGTAGGAGTTATAAGTCTAGTCAATTTTTTTGTTGAAATAGATCTAAATGTGTTTTTAAAATTAGCAAATATGTGAATCCCTGTCTCCCTTTCTCTGTAGCCTAGTCAGTACATGTATTTATATATGCACATATAGAATTCTACCTGATATCACTCGTATACACTTGTGAGGTGGCTGAATTGGCAGATGCAAATTGAGAGAAGAGTTCACTCCTCCTAAACGCTGTTGGAACTGAAAATTCAACCTATGGGTGAGCTTCCTAGTTGAAAAACATTATACATGAATCCATGTTCAGTAAAATGAACATTTTTCGATCTGTGGATTATATACTTTTCATGATGAATTTCTATTGGCATATATGTTGCTACTTTTTTTTTTCTTTTATTGGTTGCTCAAAACATTACAAAGCTCTTGAATATCATATTTCATACATTAGATTCAAGTGGGTTATGAACTCCCATTTTTACTCCAAATACAGATTGCAGAATCACATTAGTTACACATCCATATTTTTACATAATGCCCTATTAGTTACTGTTGTATTCTGCTACCTTTCCTATACTCTACTATCCCCACTCCCCTCTCTTCCCATCTTCTCTCTCTACCATACCTACTGTAATTCATTTCTCTCCTTGTTTATTTTCCCACAACCTCTTATATGTAATTTTGTGTAACAATAAGTGTCTCTCTCCATTACCATGCAATTTCCCTCTTCTCTCCCTTTCCCTCCCACATCATGTTTCTGCTTAATGTTAATCTTTTCTTCATGCTCTTCCTCCCTGCTCTGTTCTTAGTTGCTCTCATTATATCAAAGAAGACATTTGGTAATTGTTTTTTAGGGATTGGCTAGATTCACTAAGCATAATCTGCTCAGTGCCATGCATTTCCCTGCAAATTCCATGATTTTGTCATTTTTTAGTGCTGCGTAATTCTCGATAGTATATAAAAGTCACATTTTTTTATCCATTCATCTATTGAAGGGCATCTGGGTTGGTTCCACAGTGTAGCAATTGTGAATTGTGCTGCTATGAAAATCCATGTGGCAGTATCCCTGTAGTACGCTCTTTTAAGGTCTTCAGGGAATAGTCCGAGAAGGGCAATAGCTTGGTAAAATGGTGCTTCCATTCACAGCTTTCCCAGGAATCTCCATACTGCTTTCCAAATTGGCCACACCAGTTTCAGTCCCACCAGCAATGTACAAGAGTACCCTTTTCCCCACATCCTCGCCAGCACTTGTTGTTGTTTGACTTCATAATGGCTGCCAATCTCACTGGATTGAGATGGTATTTTAGGGTGGTTTTTATTTGCATTTCTCTTACTGCTAGAAATGGAGAGCATTTTTTTCATGTACTTGTTAATTGATTCTATGTCCTCCTCTGAGAAGTTTCTGTTCAGGTCCTTGGCCCATTGGGTTATTGGTTATCTTATTGTCTAATTTTCTAAGTTCTTTGTATACTTTGTATACTCTGGATATTAGGGCTCCATGTGAAGAGTGAGGACTAAAAATTTGTTCCCATGATGTAAGCTCCATATTTACCTCTCTTATTGTTTCTCTTTCTGAGAAAAAATAATTCAGTTTAAGTAAATCCCATTTGTTGATTCTTATTATTAACTCTTGTTCTATGGGTGTCCTATTAAGGAATTTGGAGCCTGACCACACAATATGTAGATCGGAGCCAACTTTTTATTCTATCAGACGCAGAGACTCTGATTTGAATCTAGCTCCTTGATCCACATTGAGTTAACTTTGGTGCATGGCGAGAGGAGGGGATTCAGTTTCATTTTGTTGCATATGGATTTCCAGTTTACCCAACACCATTTGATGAAGATGCTATCCTTCCTCCATTGCAGGCCATTAGCTCCTTTATCAAATATAAGATAGTTGTAGCTTTTTGGATTAGTTTCTGTGTCCTCCATTCTGTACCATTGGTCCACCCGCCTGTTTTGGTACCAGTACCATGCTGTTTTTATTATGATTGCTCTGTAATATAGTTTGAAATCTGGTATCGCTATACTGCCTGATTCACACTTCCTGCTTAGAATTGCTTTTGCTATTCTGGGTCTTTTATTTTTCCATTTGAATTTTATGATTGCTTTATCTATTTCTACAAAAAGTTTCTATGGGATTTTGATTGGCATTGCATTAAACCTATAGAGAACTTTTGGTAATATCACCATTTTGATGATGTTAGTTCTGCCTATCCATGAACACGGTATATTTTTCCATCTTCTAAGATCTTATTCTATTTCTCTTTTTAGGGTTCTGTAGTTTGCATTATATAAATCTTTCACCTCTTTTGTTAGGTTTATTCCCAAGTATTTAATTATTTGAGGAAATTGGGAATGCAGTGTTTTGACTCATTTTTGTTTCAGAAGTATTGTCGCTGATATACAGAAATGCCTTTGATTTATTCATGTTGATTTTGTATCCTGCCACATTGCTGCATTCATTTATGAGTTCTAGTAGTTTTTTCTGTAGACCCTTTTGGGTCTTCTATGTATAGAATCATGTCATCTACAAATAGTGATAATTTAAGTTCTCCTTTTCCTATTTTTATGCCTTTAATGTCTTTCATCTCTCTAATTGCTCTGGCCAGTTTTTCGAGAACTATATTGAATAGAAGTGGTGATAGAGGACATCCCTGTCTTGTTCCAGATTTTAGAGGGAATGCCTTCAATTTTTCTCCATTCAGAATGATGCTAGCCTGAGGATTAACATAGATAGCTTTTACAATGTCGAGGTAAGTTCCTGTTATCCCTAGTTTTTAAAATGTTTTGAACATAAAGAAATGCTCTACTTTGTTGAATGGTTTTTCTGCGTCTATCGAGATGATCATATGGTTCTTATCTTTAAGTCTATTGATGTTGTGAATAACATTTATTGATTTCCATATATTGAACCCTCCTTGCATCCCAGGGATGAATCCAAGTTGATCATGGTGCACGATTTTTTTGATGTGCCTTTCTATCCAATTCGCCAGAATTTTAATGAGGATTTTTGCATCTAGGTTCATCAGAGATATTGGTCTGTAGTTTTCTTTCTTTGAGGTGTCTTTGTCTGGTTTCAGAATCAGGGTGATGTTGGCCTCATAGAATGAATTCGGCAGAGCTCCCAGTTTTTCTATTTCCTGAATAACTTGAGAAGTATTGGTATTAATTCTTCTTTAAAGGTTTTGTAAAACTCTGCTGTATACCCATCCGGTCCTGGGCTTTTCTTGGTTGGTAGTCTTTTGATTGCTTCTTCTACTTCATCCATTGATATTGGTCTGTTTAAATTGTGTGTTTCCTCCTGACTCAGTCTGGGCAAATCATATGACTTAAGAAATTTATCGATGTCTTCACTATTTTCTATTTTATTGGAATACAGGTTTTCAAAATAATTTCTAATTTTCTTCTGTATTTATGTAGCATCTGTTGTAATATTGCCTTTTTCATCCCGTATGTTAGTAATTTGATTTCTCTCTATTCTTCTCTTCGTTAGCATGGCTAAGGGTCTGTCTATCTTATTTATCTTTTTGAAGAACCACCTTTTAGTTTTGTTAATTTTTTCAATAGTTTCTTTTGTTTCAATTTCGCTATGATTTTAATTATTTCTTGCCTTCTGCTACATTTGCTGTTGTTTTGCTCTTCCTTTTCTAAGGCTTTGAGATGAAGTGTGAGCTCATTTATTTGTTTTTCTTTTCTATCTTGAGGAATAACCTCTAGGCGATGAATTTACCCCTTAAAACTTCTTTTCATTGTACCCCATAGAATCTGATATGTTGTGTCTGTATTTTCATTTATCTCTAAGAATTTTTTGATTTCCTCCTTTATGTTTTCTGTAACCCATTGATCATTCAGTAACATATTCTTCATTTTGGATGTGATGTATGATTTTTTCTTCCTTCTTTTATCATTGGTTTCCAGTTTCATTCCATTATGATCACAAAAAATTCATGGTATTATCTCCACCCCTTTATATTTACTGAGGGTTGCCCTATGGCATAACATATGGTCTATTTTTGAGAAGGATCCATGTGCTGCTGAGAAAAAAGTATATCCACTTGATGATGGTTGATATATTCTATATATGTCAGTTAAGTCTAGGGTATTGATTGCGAGATTGAGTTCTATAGTTTCTTTTTTCAACTTTTGTTTGGAGGATCTGTCCAATGGTGAGAGAGGTGAGTTGAAATCACCCATAATTATTGTATTGTGGTCTATTTGATTCTTTAACTTGAGGAGAATTTGTTTTATGAACATCGCAGCACCATTATTTGCTGCGTGAATATTGATAATTGTTATGTCTTGTCGGTGAATGGTTCATTTTAGCAGTATATTATGTCCTTCTTTATCCCTTTTGATTAAATTAGTCTTGAGGTCGATTTTATTCGATAGGAGGATGGCCACCCCTGCTTGCTTACGAGGACCGTGTGCATGGTATAAATTTTCCCAATCTTTCACCTTCAGCCTGTGTATGTCTTTTCCATTCAGATGTGTCCCCTGGAGGCAATATATTGTTGGATTTTTTTTTTATTTCAAGTTACAAGCCTATGTCACTTTATTCGAGAGTTTAAGCCATTTACTTTTAGAGTTACTATTGATATATGGTTTGTACTGCCACCCATGTTTGCTTATATCTTTTTTTTAAATTAGTTTGTTTCTCCATGATTAGCTTTTCCCCCGCCCTCTGTCATTACTGAGGCACTTCTCACTCATGGTTTTCGTTGTTGATTTTCATTTTTTCCTCGTGTAGTGTTTTGCTCAAGATGCTTTGCAATGCTGGTTATCTGGCTGCAAATTCTTTTAGGTTTTGTTTATCATGAAATATTTTTATCTCGTTGTCTTACCTTAAGCTTAATTTTGCTGGATACATAATTCTTGTTTGGCATCCATTGTCTTTCAGTGTTTGAAGTACGTTGTTCCAGGATCTTCTCACTTCCAGCATCTATGATGAAAAATCCATTGTTAACCTTTTTGGTTTACCCCTGATTGTAATGATTCTAATCTGCCTCCTTTCTCTGGTAGCTTTTAATATTTTCTCTTTGTTCTGTATATTGGATATCTTCATAACAATGTGTCTTGGCATTGGTCTACTGTGATTTTGTGTGCTCGATGTCCTGTAAGCATCTACAATTTGTTTATCCCTTTCCATTTTTATTTCTGGAAAGTTTTCTATAATTATTTCATTCAGCAGGTTTCTCATTCCCTTGGTTTGAATCTCTGTACCTTCCTCTATCCATATGACTCATTAGTTTTTTTTTTTTATGTTATCCCATATCTCTTGAATGTTTTCTCATAATTTTTTACAGCATTTCTTTGTTGGCTAGACTTTTTTCAAGATGATATATTTTGTCTTCATTCTGTCTTCTACTTGCTCTACACTGTTAGTGATACTCTCAATTGAATTTTTAATTTGGTTTATCATTTCCTTGATTTCTAGAATTATTGTTTGATTTTTATAATAATCTCTATCTCCTGATAAAGATGCTTAATTTCTTATTTTATCTGTTTATGTAATTTATTTTCAATGTGTTCTATCACTGTTTGTTTTTGCTGTCTCGTATCCTCTTTAAGGTTCCATTCCATCTGTCTAAGGTATTCCTTGAGTTCTTTATATGACCATTTTTCTGATGACTCTAGGTGCTCTTGAATATTTAGGCTGTCCTTCATTGTTCGTACTCTTTTCTTCCTTGCTTTTTTATGCTTCTCATGTTACTTCTCGTTCTGTTTGACTACTGAGTTACTGCTTACTCTTATAAATTTATTTGATGCTTGAGAGGAAAGATATTAGAAGGGAAGGGAGAAGTCACTAAAGAGAATGAGAGTAGGCAGGTAGAATTCAAGTAAGGGGGAATAAAAAAATTGAAATGAAATGAAAAGACAAAAAAAATAGAAAATAAAGAAAGAAAATTTTAAGTAATAATGATGATTAAAAAATTGAAAATTAAAATTTAAAATAATAATATTAATAATAATAATAATAAAATAAAAGAAATTAAAAAAATGAAAACATTTTAAAAAGTTAATGAACAACAACAACAAAAATGAAAATGAAAGAAAAAGAAAAAAATACAAATAAAAAAATAGTAATAATACATGCAGTCCTAGAGTTCAATTAACTTCTCTTCCAGTAGGTGGAGCTGTGCGCACTGGGCCAAGCTTCTCCTCTCAATAAGTGGGAACCAATCACTGTGCAGCAGCTCTTCCTCCCAGACTGGGCGGGTCTCCAACCCTGAGTGCCTGGGGCCTTCTCTTGTGCTTCCTCAAGCCAGACCCCACTCACCTGTGACGCTCACCACAATACTGGTTACAAGCCAGGCCTCTGCTCCTGGTAGCCCTGTTTCCATGAACGGCTGGGCACACTCTCCTTAATTGCCTCCCTCAGACCCTAAGTTTGTAGAGCTTGGGGCTGAGAAACCCCAGCGAATTTGCTTGCCCTTCGGGAGCCATGGCCCCGGTAGGTGGTGTAAGAGACCTCAATTGTCAGCACTGGTGGTAGCGGTAGCCGGCAATTACACGCCTCGAGTCCCGAGCCAATCCTGATTCCCTAGGTCTGGGTATTGCGCTCCTTGGAGAGCTGGGAGGGGCCATTACGGCAGAGGTGGGAAGGGCCCTTGAGGTTTCCCTGCGGTGTTGAGAGAGATGGCAATGGGATAACATACTTGTTGCACTGGTTTCAATGAAGTTATCTCCTCCGACTGTGACGTCAGTTCGCTGCCATGGTGGTATACCATTAAAATGGTGACCGTTCGTTCCCTTTGCTGGGAGACCAATGCAACAGGTGGGTCCTGACTATCTCTCCCAAGCCCCATTTCAATCCTGTGGCCACTGCCTATGAAGGCTCAGTTGGCTTTTAACTCTGTCAATTCCGAAAGCCCGACCAATTATTTCAGCGGGAATGTTAGTGCTGAGTCACAAAAACCAGATGAATCTAAGCTTGAATGCAGCCAATCCGGGCTTTGTGTGTGTTCTGAGGGGCCCAGACTGTTCGCCCCAGATTCACAACAGGTCAATATTGCCTAGTGATTCTGAGCAAACAGCATTTAGACAGTTTATGACTCCCTATGCCCGCGCAGCTGAAGAGATCAGAGACTTGAATTCTCCATGCCTGCCTTCATAATGGATCTCCTGTATTGCTACTTTTTAATATCTGTGCATTTGCGTGTGTGTGTGTATATATATATATATATATATATATATATATATATATATATACTCTTTAGATTTTTCAAAATATGAAATATATGTGTCTTATTATGCACGCCCCTAAATACATTCATATTCATATCTGTGGATTCATAATCAACTTTCAACAAGATTATTTTCAGAAATAATCATCCACCTGAAATACATATTGTTTCCTAGTACTGAAAACTAAATTCAGTGAATGGTGCATACAAACACTAATATTTCTACAGTTACTTAGCCAGTTTAAAATGAATGCAAGTAGATTCCTAGGGGACATGATGTGTATTTTGACTTTCATTTTTATTCAACACTTGTACGTTACTATGTCTTCAGTTCATGCACATGATGGGATATATATTTCAGTCACAAATTAGAAAATTTATAGGCATTTGTTTCACGATCAATCACTTCCTGATTCAGAACACATGTATTCCTCCATGTTTCTTGACTGGTCTTTTCATGAGACTTCTTTCCAAACATATTATTTTTGTTTAACATCATCACGTGTAAAGCAAAACTCAAACACCATTCATCATAAACCATAATCCTAATATTACCATTAGAAATATAACTGGTTGGAATGAATGATTGTATATCAATATAAGATTTCTTATATATTTTCACATATCAATTCAATCCATTATTTAAAGTGGAATCAGTTACGTTATTTATTCATAGTATGGTCTATTCATGCATTATCTCTATATTAATAGACACAGGGTACACCTCTTTGTACCCCTAATACTAATGTATACGTCTTCAAAATATTGCTCCCAGAAATG